>NW_009234288.1:0-11780 GCF_000690835.1 Fulmarus glacialis | reverse complement strand
GGGGTTGTTCAGCCTGGAGAAGAAAAGGCTCTGGGGAGACCTTATAGCAGCCTTCCAGTACCTGAAGGGGCTTACAAGAAAGTTGGGGAGGAACTTTTTACAAGGGCAGGTAGTGATAGGACAAGGGGTAATGGCTTTAAATGGAAAGAGGATAGATTTAGATTAGATATAAGGAAGAAATTCTTCATTATGAGGGTGGTGAGGCACTGGAACAGGTTGCCCAGAGAAGTTGTGGATGCCCCATCCCTCGAAGTGTTCAAGGCCAGGTTGGATGGGGCATTGAGCAACCTGGTCTAGTGGAAGGTGTCCCGGCCCGTGGCAGGGGGCTTGGAACTAGACGATCTTTAAGGTCCCTTCCAACCCAAACTATTCTATGATTCTATGAATTTAGACATGTTTGTACCCATAATTCACTGCTTCTTACTTAGGAACAATCCCTTGTCTGTCCTTCAGCTTGAAGACCTCCTTGCAGTTCTTCATTCATGGAAATGGATCACTCGGAAATCTGTGAGTTGATAGGTCATGTGAAATTCTTTTGACAATCGCTCGATTTGACATCCCATAAAATTTATGGGATTAGGGAAAATTAGTGTGTTCTGCTTTCTCAACAAATAAAACGCAAGCCTCATTTGCCCAGTATGTGACTCTAAGGTAGATGTTTCAAAACTTTTCCTCTTTTCAAAATGCAGACAAGAAAAACTAGGTGTACTTCATTTAGGCCTGTTACAAGAATCCTAAAACTGAGTTGGCAGTTTTGTAGACAGTTCTTTGACATGCTATGATGTTACTCTAATCAGTGTAGAAAAATTCCTAGCAAACTAAGAATTTTCACTACAGGTAATAAACACAGTGTTTTGTGAAGCAAACATCCCAGTCATTCATTTTGAAGATCTGGTGGTCCTGTTCTGAAGTTTCCATCTACACTCAGTAATTTAATTTTTTATTCACATTTCTGCACATTGCTTTGACTATGCTTTACCTAAGAATTACTATGTACTGGAAGTCAAAATCCTGCTCACAAAAAGTTTCTAATCCAGCTTGACAATGCAGGAGCTTAGAGAACTGAGGATGAGCTCCTAATGAAGGCCAGCACTCAGATGTTTCTAATGTAAAACTATGCGTTTTTAAAAAAAGATTAATCTGCAACAAAAACATCCCAGTCACTGGAAAATTTGGAGTACAACTGTTTTATTTTTTACTTCTCTGTTACTAAAATTCAGCAGAAGATGCCATGTATCCTTACATAGCAGAGAATACTGCCTCTGAATGGTTTTATTTGTGCTGTAGTTGGACAGTCCAGAGGCCGAATTTGACATATCTTGTGTTTTGTGAACTGGATCTTTTTGGTGGCTTGCCAGAGTGGGTAAGTCTTTGTGCTGGTTCAGAGGAGCAATTTGGCCAATGTAGAAAGAGAAGCACAATGGGGGAAGCAGTTGGCCATGTCCACAAATACCCCAGAATCTGCAGCGGCCACTGCAACACAGCAATGTGTCAAATGATGGTATCAGAGAGTAGGACTACGGCTTTCAGTGTCTGTGTTTTATGCGCATTTTCCTGAGAGGGTGTCCCTCTTGCTGAGGCTGTGTGCTGGTTTTCTACAATTAAATTATACCTTCGATAAAGATAGTAATAATATTTCAACAGTGCATTTTAAAAAGCTTTAGCCAATCTTCTTGAATTATCGCAGAGTCAGATAAAAAGCCTGGAGTAACTGCAACAAAAGCAGTTTGCTCTAGTGCACCTCAGTCACCTTCCAAGCCATGTTCTGTAAAATAAATTTTAGCTAATAAAGTTCTTGACCTTGCAGCTATGGTTTCTAATTAAGTAAAGTTAGTCAGTGAGCTCGTATTTTTCTAACATCACATTCGCTGTGTAGTAGTTGCTCAACTTGCTACAGAGCCATGTTGGTTATTTTAACTAAAAACTTGCTTTAATATACTCTGCAGCACCTAGAACAAGAAGCACACACACTGTATATCCGTCATTTCCATCTCGATGAGGAGAAAACAAAGGGATAATTATAAACTGCATCTCATATTGTTACTCTTACACTCGACATGTGCATCTATTTTTTTTTTTCCACAGTAAAGTGATTCTGCTGTGGAGATAGCACCAGGTGCATGGGGGTGACCTCACACACACACCAAATCGGGAGCTGACATCCATCACACTTTGAAATTTTGGATTTCATCATTTCCTGATCTTTCTAAAGGGATCACAGCACCTGGCCCTCACAGCTGTAGTTCATTTAGAAAGCAATTTAAAAACCGAGAAAAAAGCAAATGACATCTTGCTGCCTCAGCCTTGTCATTAAGTATAGCAGAATGGCCTTCATTTATGAGACACATGGCTAAGAATTAATATCTTTCAGTGCTTTCTCAAGTCGAGATTACAAAAGGTTTGAAAGACCACTAAATAATTAGTAGTATGACTGAGGCAAGCAAAAAAAAAGAGAAAGAAACAACCCCTCTTCTTCATTATGAAGAATATTGAGAATCACACTGACTCCAACATGTTCCAAATGCTGTGGCCTTTGAGCATTGTGTCCCCACTATAGAGTAAACCTTCAGCTTTTATTTTCTCCCCTTTTCATCCTCTGTAGCACTGGAAGCTTTGTACATATATAGATACCTTCTCTGTATAGTTAAATACCTTTATGCGCACAAACTGTTTCTCTGCATCTGCAGGGGCTGGATTTCAACGTTGAAGTTAAAGTATTTTAAAGTTTTGCACAATACCATCCCTTTCCCTTCACTGTTCTGTTACATTATGGTTTGCTGCTTTTTTTTTTTTTCCATTTGCTTTTATTTATAATTTTATGGCTGACTTTAATGCTTATGAAATGAGTGGCTAATGACATTGGCTAGAGCCCGCTATCGTGCGGGTAGGTGCTGTGCAAACTCTCCCCACGCAGCTCTGCCAATGCACCACAGGCTCGCAGCATCCTGCCACGCCACTTGCCTCCCTCCTCCCCTCTGCCCCCACGGGTCCCCTCTCCGGCAGAGCCCAGCGCTCACACCACCCTGCCAAACTGCATGGGGGCTTTTTGAAGGAGAGTTCAGAAGGTTTTATTAAGCTAAGAAGAATTTGGACTTTCGAGTCTGAATAAAAGCCCCCGGTCTTGGATGCATGCCCATCCTATTGTCTGTGCAGTTCGAACCTGGGAGAAATCATACCTAAGTCATTTTGCCCGGAGTCTTCATGTTGGATTCGAATCTCTGCTGCCCATCCCTTTCTTTGGATTAAACTCATCATTTTCGTGAAGTGTTTATAAAAACAGGACTCGGACACTGGGTAAGCAGAACTGTTTAACCCTTTCAGGCAGTGTAGCTGGAGTTATTAAGTGTAGCTGGAATTGTTATCATTCACATGTCATCTGATAACAGACCCAGTTCTTCATATTTATCCCATAGAGTTAATAAGGCAGCAAAAATCTCATTTGTTCTGAACTGTAGTGTTCTGTTTGTTGACTCAGCATCCTTGGATGAGTTTAAAAGGATTGTACATGCAAATGCAGTTCAAAAAATGAAGAATAATATTTATTTTTCTTCTTTTGTATCAATTCAGTGCACTACTGCCTGCTGTGATTAGGTGGCTCCTATTTCAGTTCAGGGAAGTGCAAATTGGCATTCTGGGCTTCCAAAGTTACTTCTGAACCTTTCCCTTAGAGAATGCTTCCAAGTTTAGCACTAAAGGGGATGTCAGGACCCACAGGTTTTGGGTTCATCTCACTGGACAAAGTAAGACACCATGTTTGCAGATTGGAACTCAATGCTGGGACTGCGTGTCTGTGCGAGCATGTGTGCGGGCTTAATAGCTCAGTGCTGAATCTCAGCCTCTTAGCAATGATACCTAAATGAATTCTTACTTAGCGCATTGCTGAAATCTTCTGGGACTGAATCCACTTACTCTCAATTAATATCAAACTAAACAATTACAGCTGTATGTTTAAAATAATTTTCACTGCGAGGTAAATATTTCAGGCCTAGGAGAAAGCCCACTGAAATCAATTAACCCTTCTGTGGATTTCAAAAGGATTTGCATCATGCCCTTTTCAGTACCACCCCTCTCTCAACTCCCCTATCTCCAAGAAAATCCTCTGCCCGAAAGGCTATACTGCATTTTAGTTAAACTACCCGTTGTCTTAGGACTCTGCTGATCAGAAATTCATTTTCCTCTGGGCCTTCTTGGGCTGCCCTGCCTTGGCATGTGGCTTCAGACAACAGCAGGACACATGCTCTCACTTGCCAGACGGTATTTCTGTCTCCTCTCCTAACTCATTTCCCAAAATGCCACAACCACACCCATCTCTTTCCTTCGAGAGTCATATCTGACTGACTCTGTGCATGTGGAGCTTTCACTAGTAAATAATCTCAGGGAGCCAAATGATGTGTTCAGGAGGCGGTAGTGCTCTCGGAGGCTATTGGCAGTCGTTCAGATGACAACCAGCTGCAAAGAGCTTTAAGAACAGTATTATACACATACACATACACACAAAGAAAAGAAAAAAAGGGAAAATTGTTGACTGAAGACATATTGCCCTTGATTGAATAGTGAGGAACCTGCTGTCAAGAAAATAGATATTTGGGAAACCAAAAAAAAAAAAAGGTTTGCCCGTTTTACTGGCTGTAGATCAACCTTCAATTGTCTGTCAGCCTTCAATTGCTGACAACAGACAATGGTGATTTCTGCTTGATTAGCCCCTGAGTTCACAAAAAGTACTTTTCCGGTTGCCTGTTGATTTTTACTACAAGGACATTGTTGCCTGCAGTTTTGTGAGTAGGAGCTCTGTAAGGGGAGAGTAACTCGAGCGTCCTAATTTGCACAGCTCCCTGTAAAAGATATTGACAGGAACAGTAGCAGAAAGCCTGTATGTCCTGACCATATTCACCACCTAGATTGTGGCCTTCCAACCTTTCACACCGCACACTTGGACAAAAGTATCTATGGTGCTAATATTTTTTATTAAAATTGCATTACACATAACTGGTTTCTGAGTCCCTAGGAGAGTAGACCCTACAGGGTTTCTGTTTCCCCTTGAAAGGGATGGAGTTGAAATATAAATACAGCTGTATAACCTCTGGGGAGGGCAAGTCGGTTCCTATTATTATGGGGAAATGCCAAATATTTGTCCGTGTTTCCAGAAAATAATACAAAATTATTTTTGCAAAGAGAATAGCTTAAAATACATGGAGAGAAACAGAAAAAAAGAAAACAACAACAAAATATTAAATGTATGCAAGTAAAACTTTGTTCTTTTTTGTCAGAGGTGTTTCTGTACAATGATCAAAACACCTCTGACACTTTCTGGGATGTACTATCTTTCTTTTCCATGTTCTAAGCTCCCATAATACGAAATAGTTGGTCTCTACTGGATATTCAGTTTATTTGCCCAGGTTCTTGACGTAAGTTCATTCTCCCAGTACTTACTTGTGCACGTCAACATTTGTATGAACTCTATGGGAAAGGAATGGCAATTAGCACGGGGATTTAAAAGGTCAGTGTCAGGCCTAAACTCAGCATATAGTCACATCAGCCCCTTGAAACACCAGAATTGTCCATTGGAAGTGCTACCTCAGTTCACCAACTGTAGACAAAACCCGGAAAACTCACACAGGTGACTAAAGTCACCTTTATGACTCTGACATACAACCAAGTTACCATAGCCTAAGCAAACAGAAGCCCAGCTGTAGTACTCATACGTGCTCTCAGTCTGTAAATGCAGTGTGATAGGAGTTACTTTACCCTGCAGTCAGTGAGAGTCACACTAAATCACATTGTGTGACATTTGCCATACATAGAAAATAAAACACACACTGACGGTTGTTACTGTTCAAGCTGCTAAGTTATAGCAACTCAATAGATGTCCGGGCTCTTAATAGGTGCACAAACACAGCCCGAGATGCTTCACATCCGTAGGCATTGATGTAACATAACCAATGATGACGTCAACAGAGCGTCTTGCCATACGTACAACATGGGCATGCTTGCCCTCAGCACTATGGGCCAAAGAGGAAAAGGATTCAAAGATTGTTCCTCACCCAAAGACATTTCAGCGGAGAGAAACAGAGAAATTTACCAAAATTTTGATGAATCCATACATTAGCAGAGGCCTGAGGAACATCAGACTGTCATTTCCACGAACACTATAATTTATTATGCTTTAAAAGCCTTTAATAATACTATTTACATTCTGAATATTTTAAATTACATAACTGGGTACATATATCAATCTCCCAGCACAAAAAACCAATCTATCGTAACATCCTGAAGTACAAAACTCATCCCTGAAAATCTCTTTTGGCTAACCACAAGTTACTTAAATTCCTATCAGAAAAAAGGATTTTATTATGAAACTTACATACAGGTATATATTTAGTCATGTATATATGCACAGAAATAACATAAATCAACATCCTTTTTGACTGCCGTGTTTTGCACAATCCTGCATTTAAAAAATGGCAAGGTTTTATGCTTTCGTCTCTGTATGTTTTCCATTTGAGTATCCCAGTTTACTGTGTTCTGAGAGTTAAACTACACAATAGTTAAAAGTTAATTTTCTTTCCTGCCCCCCAAAAACAAACAACAGAAGAAGGAATTTAACCTCATATCCTCACTCTGAAATTAGCTCTATTGTCAAAAGATGACAGCTGTATCCTGATTTCAAGAATTTTGTGTTGGAATTAAGCAGCATTTTTGAAACCATTGTGTTACTTCAAACAGACCCATAATGGTCCCTCAGCAAACCATTTTCAGAAGACTTGTGTAAGTAAGATGAAAAGACACCATTTCTGAAGAGATGCTTTTATGGGCTAGGTCAGAGTGCTCTTTCCATGTTGTTCATTCCCAGTCGAATTTCCTAATAGCCTATCTCCTCAGCTAACAGATGCCCAGCCTCATGTCGGAACCAGATCGAGCCACCACTGAGATGATATCCAGCTCCTTTCTTATTGAGCCGTTTCCCTAGCAGATGGTGCAATGCTGCAGGCACACTCCTTCCTGTTAATTACCAGCCTTCGCTACAGATGGAAATGTCAGTCAGCCTCACAGGTCCTGGTTCCTGCCATTGCCTCAGTCCATAGCCCTCTACCTAGGCAAGATGCTGCCAACACACACCATGTGTTTTGTGACTGCTGACTAGGCAGGCAACAAAAAACAACTTAGTTCATGAATATTCATGGAGGAATGTTTAGAGTTCTGTTCATCTGCAATGCTTATAGATCTGCTTAAAGGAGATTGCACTTTCCGAGGAGCCCTGTGCCCCTTGTTTTACTACGGTGCGGGCAGATGAGTTATCAAAGTGTGTTGCTATAGTAACCTATAAAGGGCTATTAAATGTCTGTCGTTTGGAGACTTCTATAGGCACATCAGTTTCTGGCTGCCATTTTTTCCATACCTTATGTGCCCTTTAATTATTCTTGTCCTGCAATAACAGACCAATAGTCACCAGGCTGAACTGATTATCTAATAACTGTTGATTTTCATTAAAGCCTGATTACCTCATTATAAGTAACCAATATGAATTCCTTGATCTTTCCTGGTATCTAAGCACAGTAAATCCAGATAAATGAAATTCTGTATAACCTTTATAAATTCATTAGACACATCTATTTTAATGGCTATAGAAATCCTGTTTTTAATTGAAAATACATTTTCAGAATCATTTTATATAAAGTTTGAGTTAGAAGATTAGGAAAACATCTACCATGCCTTTTTTCTTTTTTCTTTCTGTCTTCTTTTTCTTTCTTTTTTTTTTCTTTTTCTTTTCTTGTCTGGAGGTAATTCATTCTCTTGTGAGAATCTGTGCAAGTGTGATGTGTAGATATTAAAATAGCAATATGACTCAGAACGTGCCAATAATATTCTTCAGTTTTTTGACTCACGACTGTTCGTGAAGTGAGAGTTTAGATGTTCCAAATCAGAAAAGCAGGCATCTAGTTTATGCTCAGAACACACTTTTCAAGAAAAGGAGAATTGTATTCCATTTCCAGCATGCAGAATGAGCAATATGTACAGAAGTAGGGGATGTTTAAACAACAGTATTTTAAATCCACTCTGGGCTGATTGTTGTCAGTCTGCTAATGCTTCAGCAACAGAGCAGAGCACCCAGAAATACCTGAGAAAGACACATGCTGTTTCTTTGAAAGAATTGCAAGCCTGACCAAAAAAAAGTTCTTACAAATCAAGCAAGTATACTTTCTGAGCACTGCTTTCCTGCAGTTTTATCTCCACATGAGGGTTGACTGTGACTGCCGAAGTTTGTCTCTTTCTTGCTTTGCTTATATTGTTCTAATGGTTTGGACAGTACTCACTTTTAAATTGTTAACTGCTAAGGGATAGTGGGTTTCAAGATGCTAAATTCCTTTCTGTAACCCTAGAGAGCACAAAAGCTAAGTGATGTTGACCCACTATATTTTGTTTTTTCAGAGAAATATATCCTGATTTTTTTTATCTTTCGTTACAGTGAACCCCAAAAAGCAATGTAAGGTATTTCCAAAGTTTATTTCAATTTCTAGGTCCTACAACATTGTACTATTTCAATAGTAAATAATACAGTGTAATGCTATAACCTATTCATTTCTAAAATATATTTAGCTTTATCCTTCCAAGTCAAAAGCACAAAACATATGCTATTACCAAATTTCTGTCAGCTGCACTGGGAAACTGAAATTGCAAAATACCAAAGGGTTCAAAAAGGGTACAAAAAGGGTGCAAGAGTTTGGGGATTACATTATGTGCTCATAAAACTGAATCTTGACTTTGTAAAACACTATCTGAATCAATATGTAAGCTACACACGCAACATTTGACTCTGTATGTTGTAAACTAATTACTGGGTCTTTAAAAACAACTACAATGTGAGAGGGCATGACATTCCAACAGGCAAAGCTCAGGTCTTCTGTGGGGCAAAAACACATCTATTAAAGCTTATGCACTCATAAATAAATAGTCTTATATTCCATGCAAATTTGATAATATTCTACAATAACATACAAAGGGCATCCTACACTTCGATGTCTAACAGTCGGCTGGCTCTCAGCTAGTCGTCAGCTTCTGTGCAGCCAAATTTATACTCAGTGGAAGGCGATTGCATCCCAAATTACTTTTCTCAGTCTTTCTCAACTTGCACTCTAGAGGTGCTTACTTATTTCCAATTACAGTAAACTCCTTTTGTTTTCTTAAAAGGGCCAGGTATGACTTGCTGAGACTTAAGCACCTGACACCTTGAGTTAGGTGAAGTAAATCTATTCCAAACGCGCAGCAGCTCTGACTGTATCTACACTGCAGGGCAGGTGCACTCCATGACGACTGTTTGGGAGCACTCCAGCTTCCTTCTAATGCATGTGCTCTTCTCGCAGGGACCAGGGCACAGGGAGCAGGGTGGATATCCTATTACAGCCTCCTGCATGGATAATATATTTGCAATGAGTTTCAAAGCAATGCGCTAAGGTAATTTAGGTTACTGTCTCAGAGAACTGTGGGGCAGTGGCAACTCCAGTAGTGTTTTGCTGGTGGGACCTCAACAGGCAGGCACAGTAACCTCCTGATCTGGTGTGTCCCCATCTTAGTGCTGGCACGTGCACTGCCCAGCAGGGAAAAAAAGATTTTACCAAGGGTGATAAAGCTCTGGTGGGAGCAGACCCCATAGTCACCAAGAAAAGCATTGTCCCTGCTGTGGACGCTGCAAGTACTGACAGTTTAACTAATTGACCAAGTCAGCAGGTTTCACAGCAACCCAAGGAACTCATTGCTGATTATTTGGTTAGATTAATACAAAAGAGGTCTAAAAGCCAAATTACCACATTCATTCTAAAAAAATATTGCTCTTATTTTTATTCTTTTAATCACTAGAGTAATCTGATTGACGTAAGTGGGCTATTCAGATAAACGAGTGTTCAGAGACTATTCCACATTATGCCTTGTTATTTCTTTATTGCAGCAGAACCTGGGTTCTATTTTTCATTGCTTCTTGGGGCCTACATATCCTGATGTTCCTTTCATCATTAAGTGAAGATGGCAGCAGAAGAGGATGACAAAGTTGCTCTAGGGTAAAAAAGCAAGATTAAAAAAAATAGAGGACAAAATTAGGCATGCGTGGGTGGGAATGACATCAAGACAATCATATTTTTTTAAATTAGCAGTGACACATTTCAAATGTATTAAGCCTTAAATAATTTAAGTTGTAACCACTGTTCAGCCACCTGCAGCAGTGAGCTGCATTTTAGCTAATGGGGAACATACAGCCTCACATGGAAGTACTCAGGGACAGTATACATCAACCTCTCTCTCATGACCAAAAGAAAGGAAAATCTTGATCAGCTCCTTTCTGATTATATGAAGGAACACACAAGTGATGTGTTGTGACACATGCCCATTTCCATTCCATGACTACCACATTTATCCATCCCATATAGCAAGTTAATATCTTATGGTGAAGAAAATATCACAGAGTTCTCAGAAAAGAACGGAAGAGGAAATAACTAGTTACAGCAATTCATACAGACAATTAATTGTAATTCCTGATTAAATCTAGTCTACCAGCCATATATTGGATCCTACATTGGTCATATATCAAATAGCTGGGTTATATCAAACTGTCACAAATATTTTCCTCAATTCTTTAAAATTTTAAAGCCCTCAGTGATTCCAGCTTCACACCATCTCTTTGGTGGGTTTTGAGTTGCATGGTTTGTTTGGCTGCAATTACTGATGTAGGTTTGCAAGTCTGTAGACCTTTTTTTTTTAAAAAAGTGTGCTGTATTTCACCATTTAATCAAAACCGTTTGAGTGCAAATACATACTGCAGGAAAGTGCAGAATTAAAAATGGAATAATCTGACTGCCACCAGGATTTTGCCTGCAAGGACTTGACTCTCCGTTGCATCAAAGCAGGCCAGGAACAATTTTGTGATCAACTCTCAGGGAGATCAAAGGGAAAATTATTAATCTCTGAACTGTTACATAGTAATACTTGTTACTCAAGGATGCCTACTCGGTAAGAATTGAATGAGCTTATATTGCTCAAGGAGGAGCACAGAGGAACCACAGCTTGCATTGTACGGCGTTGAGTAATAAATGGGTAGTGGAGAATTGGTATGTGCACTGAAACAGAGGATCCTCTGTAGACTGGACAAATGAAATCTTGTTAAATGCCTGTGATCTCATAGATTAACAACCCATCACCACAGATCACATGCTGACACTTGGGGTTTAAAACACTTTCACAACCAGGGCTCCTAGGCGTCAGGGTGGGGGCTTAACCCCATCCACCTAACTGCAGATAAACAGAATCCCACTTCTTTATAACTTGTTATTTTTGGCTGTCTTTGCCACCTTTTCTACTTATCCCCTTCTCAGTCTAACTGCTGCCATGGCAACATACAACCTTGCTCGTTCCCAGCTGGAACGGTTAAAGAGTAGATTCTTCTGAATTCGGAAAGGACTTGCTTACTGGGTCAGCTGGTGGTCTAAGAAAAAAGTTAACGGACTTAGCATGCATCCAAGAGTGCTTATGTTGAGATAGTTTCTTTTTATTCGTCTGCACTGTGGTTAAGAACCCTTAAATACTCCAATTACAGGTGTAGCATATAGTTTGTGAGGTCCTTAGCCTTTTTATTTTACCTGTTTTCTTCAAGAATCATTACAGAGATGCAAGTCAATCAAGAAGTTTCTTCATACTGAATGGAAAACACAGCTTCCTTTCTTTCAGTTTTATAAATTTATATGAGCATATAGCTGTGCATGTACATGTACGGCTTAGACAGATACACTCTTCGCTGG
>NW_009234287.1:2301-14566 GCF_000690835.1 Fulmarus glacialis | reverse complement strand
GACTCGCCCTGCCTTCGGGGGTGGGGGGTGCTGATACGGAACCGAGCCTCTGAGGAACGGTTGATCTGTGATCCCCCGGTACCGGCTTTTTCCTCTCTAAAGCCAGTGTTAAAGCCCGCGCGTGCGGCCTGTGCCGGTAACGCGCTGCGGAAGCGCGAAGGGCTGTTAGAAGCGGGTTAGGAGGCTTTGTCCTTCAACGTCTGTTTTTGAGAAGCTCGTGAACGTTAAATGGAAGCGAGTGCGGGCAAATCGGATTTTTTTTTTTTAAAACTGGGGCAAAAGATATTTAATTTTCTGGCTAGCAGGAGCTTCTTTCCTATCTCAGTTCTGTTGTAAGACGTTACGGGTTTCCACGCGAGCCGTGTTTTATGTACGAGTCATCTTGCAGATGTCACCACGCCAGAACTTGGACTGGACCTACCTGGTAACGTTGTATGGAAGAAACGAACCGCTAAACTCGTTTATCTTCAGAGACCCTAGACTTGTGTTTTTCGAGTGGAAAGGGGGAAGGACAGCACAGCAAAACTGTAACGTTTTAGGATGAGTCCATTCAGTTAGCTCCAGTTCCTGGGGAAGTAAAATAAACTAGTTTTAAAAAAAACTTGGAAAATAACGAGTTGATCAGGTGGCAGTACGAGAAAGTTATCATTAATTTGCTGCTAAAGTGGACAGGTGAGTTCTGGTGGGGCATATCCTGAGTCTGACTGTGCGCAGTATTTTCAGTGATGAGTTGGATTCCACAGCAGCAAGTGTGCTTACTGAATGTGCAGGCTACATAGCGGTGAGGTGGGCTGCCAAACCCACTAGAGGATTAAAATTCAAAATGAAATCTTGTTAAATTGTAGAAGTTGTCCGAAATACATTGTGCAAAATCTATACTAAAAGGCAAATACTAGGAACTGTACTTAGCCTGGAATAATCACCTTCCGTTTGTGCAGTTGTTAGTAGTTCTGCCAAAGAAGAGTGCAAAGGGAACGGTCGGTATAATTCAGTGTCTTCAATGTCATGCAGCCCTGGAGAAGGCACAGACACACAGTTCTGTGTAAAAAGGAATGTAACCTTCGCAAAATGTCAAAGGATCCTTCTGTTTTGCACAGGGTTGGTTGGTAGAAAACATAGCTGTAAAATCAAGTATGGAAAAATATTTTGCTCTTCGATGTTAGCTTGTGAGTACAGTTGTTCACGAACGTTTCTGTGTTTTGGCAGGTGGTTATACTTCATCACATGTTGTCTAAAGCAACTGTAAAGGCCAGACCCTCTGTCCTATGGTGTTACAAAAAGGAGCTGGGCTTTAGCAGGTAAGATACCTCTTGTGTCTCATGCTGCGGTCACTGCTCTGTGTGAAGCAAAAGCTCCATGGTCTGATGAGCGTAGGTTGCGTGATTTGGTTGTGAGGAAAAACAGGATTAGTTCTTGGAGGAGCAATAGGAAGTTTGGTCTTCCAGAACTAAAATTTGGCTTCCGTAATACAGTTGACATCAGCACTAGGTATTTCTGGTTTCTTTCTGTAGTTCTAATGCTAAATCTGTTGTCCTGGACCAATCTCTCCCTCATCCTTTTAACCTCAAAAGACCAAAACTTTAATTCCTCAGCTTTTTAGCCTCGGTAGTATTTAGGACTAAATGCAGATTAAGCATCAGAATGCCTTTGTTTTGAAAAAGTGTTTAAAATTTTAATTCTTAGATTTGTGTACTTAAAGTCTGCATACAAAGTCAGGAAGGAGGTGTTACCTGAAACTGCATGATTCCAACCAAGCGGTTTCTTGCAAAAACAGCTGGTTCTGTGTGATATCCACCACTTTGGGCTGAAGGGTCATGGGAACATATCATGAAAGCGGCAAGTGTGATCCAAGATTTTTTTCCTTGGAGATTGCCCTCTGACTTCCAATTAGACTTGAACGCAGGACTGAGTGCACTTCTCTCAAACCTTTTTCCAAGCAAACTTCTGCATAATTTTGTTCTCCAGCCACCGGAAGAAGAGGATGAGACAACTACAGAAGAAGATTAAAAGTGGAACTTTGAACATAAAGGACGATGATCCTTTTGAGTTATTTATAGCTGCCACAAACATTCGCTACTGCTATTACAATGAAACTCATAAGATTCTTGGTAACACTTTCGGCATGTGCGTACTTCAGGTAAGGAGTGAAACTTCTGAATTAAAAAAGACATTGCACTGGAATCAATTGCTTTCAGGTTAAATGCTGCAGGAATAGTATTTGTTGCTTCTGTTATTTTAATTATGATGGCCTTACGTATCTTTTACAAGTTTTGTGAGGATGAGATAGCCTTGCTGGTAGAATTTTAATGGGACGTTGGTTAATGCAAATGTTAAGTGTGAATTAAGCTTTGAGAAATAATGTTTTTAGATTTTCTGTTCTTTTTAGCAGGTGCTAGTTATGCTGGTGAACTCTAGGCAACTTTGAAGTTTTATTTATTTCCTAGGATTTTGAAGCCTTGACTCCAAACCTGCTAGCTAGAACTGTTGAAACAGTAGAAGGGGGTGGAATTGTTGTGATTCTCCTGAGAACTATGAACTCACTGAAGCAGCTCTATACGATGACCATGGTACGTTCAGTGTAATGTGTCTGTTTTATATAAGCAGGTACATCGTGGTGATGCTAAGTTTTGCTTTTGTTATGGGCTATGGTCGTCTTTCCATCATCTTTCCTGCTCCATCATTCATCTGTGATTGAATGTCTTATGCTTAGGCAGTTCTGCCAACCTCTGTCTTGAAATGCAACTAGTTTACAAGGAAGAAACACCTGTCATTCACAAATGTAACAGTGTTCTTTTGTTTCACAATAGTTTGGGAAAGTATTTATGCTATCTGCCCATGTAACAGGAAGTTAAGTAAAAAATAGGCCTTTTGAGTGTTTTGTGATCTGTTGCTAGGTGAGATCAGCTTCACAACTACTATACATTTCTAGATATGAGCTATTCACACTGAGTATACTTACTTCTAAAGCAGGAACTGTCTCCATTAGTAATAAAGCCAGTAGGTGAATTAAAGTGATGGACTATTTTTTCTTAGCACCCCTGAGGTGTTTGAAATGTTCTGTACCTGGCAGAGTTGACCTTTAAGTCAGGCAAGAATAAGTAAGACCATTGTGAAAAGTATTGGTGGGAAAAGGACATTTTTAACAAGTATTTGGAAAATGTGGATGTTTCACAACAAACAGAAAATCAGAATCCTGCCTGGGATGTGGTGTTGATGGAAAGAGAGACTGTAATCCACAAGAGTGGAAAAGAAGTCGGATTGTCCTATGAGTAACAATCTTGTAAATTGTTAATCTGTTACTGCTGTTCCTTCTCCAGATTGACTTTTTCTTTTTGTTTCAGGATGTACACTCTCGATATAGAACAGAGGCACACCAGGACGTGGTAGGACGGTTTAACGAGAGGTAAGTTATTAAGAGTGTAATGGGTCTAGGCTGTATGCCCAAGAAAAGCATCTGGAACAATGTTGTGTATTCATATGAGGAAAGCATCCTATAGGTTTGCATTGGAATAGGGCTTCTTGACTGCTTCAGTGAAGTTTTCATGTACTGTTCTGGAAATGAGTACAGTTTGTTGTTGGAGGAATTGTATACAAAATTTTGGCATATGTTACAAGGGATATATGCAAATAGGCCCAAATTTGTAAACTGTTCTGAGTCCCTTTCTTGAAACGCTCTGTAGAAACATATGCTTCAGATGCGCTGAAGTTCAGATACTTACTGCACTACTGTAAAACATAAAACTGCTTAGCGTGGAGTATTCTCTGTGGTTTTAGAAGTGTCTTGTAAAGGTGTTTTCTGTGCTTTTGTTGTATAGAATAAGCAGCTCTTATTGAGTGAGTGAGCCCTAGCTCTAGCCATAGGAAAATCGCAGAAATCGTTCTTTAGCATGCAGGTGGTTATGTGAAGTCAGAAATTAGAAGGGTGAATAAGCCAGCACTGACTGCAGTCTTTGGGGGTCAGCGCTTGTCACAATTGCTGTGGATTCATGTCTTAACACTTTTATGCAGCTACTTCTCGCTTAAATGCTCTCTGGTAGATCATCTTCAGTTAGCGTTCTTCTTTGAAGACATTCTAGTAAGTGGATGCCTGTTTTGTGTAGGTGATCCTGATTTTGTGGTAAAAGGCACACTGCCAATTGCGTGAACTTGTCATAGCTCAGCTGTAAATCCTATGTCTGGGTTTAGAAAAGAGTTTAAATTAACTACCAAAATGCAATTGTGTTGCTAGTGTTTTTACTGAGTTGCCTTTGCTTGACTGCTCAGGTTCATTCTGTCTCTGGCTTCATGCAAGAATTGCATCGTGATTGATGATCAGCTGAATATCTTGCCCATCTCCAGTCACGTTGCAAACATCGCACCTGTTCCACCTCAGTCGCAGGTCAGTAAGCAATGTCAGCCTTTTTTCCTTGGGAGAAATTGGTCTGAGTTGACCACGGTGTGTTAAAGTTTTAAAAAAGAGGAAGCTTTCCTTTCACCCTGATTGATAGCAAATAATGGTCTTGCAGAGAGGAAGTAGAATGTCCTGCAAAAATTATACCTGGTATGGGTGAAGCATGGGAAGCTGTCTCTTCTTTCCTCCTTGGTTTTTTTCTGTCACAGCTTTTTTTTTTGTGCTTGCCTGTATTTATTGATTTTGCTGTATTGCTGTTTAGCCTAACGAGGTGGAGCTTTAATTGCTGTGGTTGCTGTTTCAGAAGTGCATAGGGAGGTTTCAAGCTGATGGACAGTTGGGACGAGACAAAGAAAAAGACCTTTCAACAGTTGGAGGGTGGGAAAACACTTTGGAAATAAGTATATTACAAGCTCAGGAGACATCTGATACCTAGAAGCCGTGGTGGTTGTTTCAATTTCTGAGATACACACGCCACATCTCGGGAAACATTCACTGAATATAAGCCAGACATATAGCTTGTGCTGTTAGAAATGTATCCTTTTATGACTTTTAGTTGTAAACTAAAGTAGAATTGAACCAGTTTTAAATAGAAATCTTTAAGTTTTGAACTTTTAGTGTGGCCTAAGAAATACCATATGTTCTATCAGAGATGGTAAAAACATTTTAACAGAGCACTGATTTAAAAAAAAAAACCAACGAAAAGAAACCCCCCTTTGCATTATAACAATATTGACAGCAGCACAAATGCTATCTTTTGGATAGATAGACTAATGCCTTTAGAATTTTAAGTGACAATAAGGAAAATCAGAATTCATTCCCATTTAAGATTGATTGCTTTTGTGTCCAAGTTTATTGTTTGGCTTTGAAAATCCTGATATTGGTTTGGAAACTGATCTATTGCTGCTGCAGTAGTTTTTCCCCGTACATGGCAATATGAACACCTTGTATGACAGGTATAACAAAGATCATAAAATTTTGGTACAGCCTGAAGACTGAAAAATGAATTGAATTCTTCAGAAAATTTGTCCATGGTCTCTTCTTCCCAGCAATGCCATTTTCCAATTACCATGTACTGAAAAATCCTTTCCTTTTTTCCTCCAAGCTTGGGGAAGCCAGGGTACCCACCTCTTGTGTAACCATTCTCCTGAAGACGCATTAAAATTGAAGTGTTAAATAGCTGTCTGTCCATTTAAATTTTTCTGTTTCTAGGGAGTATATTCAACTTGTGGTAACATTTCCTTTCAGATATTTTTCTCTGCCTGATAAAAGATATCAGAAGACATCACGAAGGTATAACTGTGCTGAAGTGTCCTTTACTAATCCTGTTATGGTAAATCCTGTGCTTATAGGAAGATAGCCTCCGGCCGCAGGACTTGGAGCTGAAAGAACTGAAGGAGAGCTTGCAGGATACACAGCCTGTAGGAGTTTTGGTGGATGGCTGTAAAACCCTGGATCAGGTTGGTGTGGTGTTCAAATTTGAGATATTCTGTGCTTGACAGGTCACCTTAAGTACCCATGTTTGTGTCTCATCTTGCATGTAATCAAATCTGAGTGTCAACAGTGATGGGTGTGGTCTTAGAGAATTTCCTTGAAAAATTGATTGGACATGGTAGCTCAACGACAGTATCAGTGATTTTCTTCATGAAGTTGAGAATAAGTGTGCGATTGTCTTCCCTGTTTTGGAGTATCCACTAAGAAGTTGCAGTTCAGCCTGGTGGCTCCCAGAGCTGTGTGCTGCTTAAGCACTTTTATAGTAGGTCTCACTGCCCAGATATGTTGGTCTTCCTCCTCTGAGAGCAGTGTGCCTCTTCGCGTCTTGCTGAATGTACTCTGTGGTCAGTGGCATGGAGGTAGTGATTGAGAATGGCACTTAGCAACAACTGAAAACATCAGTGTGTTATCAACATTCTCCTCATACTAAATCCAAAACACAGCACTAGGAAGAAATTTAACCCTATCCCAGCCAAAACCAGGACACTGTGTTTTGACCTGAATAATTTCAAGAACTCAGTGGGTCAAGATTACCACTTCTTGCACATTATTTGTCTGGGTTTTAATGTTCAGCTCTCCCATCTTGTCTTTCTCTTCCTTCTTCCTGTCCTAGGAAAGAAGACACGTACTAGTTGTAAGTGTAAGTAATGCTGAAAGCAATTTAAACACAGCTGATTTTTGTTTTCTATTTTTTTCTGATCATCAGGCAAAAGCAGTTCTAAAATTTATTGAAGCCATTTCTGAGAAGACCTTACGGAGCACTGTGGCATTAACAGCAGCCAGGGGACGTGGTAAATCTGCTGCTTTGGGACTGGCTATCGCTGGAGCAGTAGCTTTTGGGTGAGTGATCCCCCCCAACCTCCCAGGCTTTATTTGCATCCATGAGTTTAAAAAAAAAAAAGGACAGGATTTGAATATATTTGTAATTTCCAGTCCTACATCCCTCCTTTTTATTCTTCTTATATCTTTTGATTGCTGCATACACTGATATTCAAGTTTTTCTATTTTATAGTAATAAGAAAATTTCAGTCTCTAAAAATCAAAATAATCACACATAAATTGAGATAAGTGTCTAAAGGAATCTGCTGTGTTTTGGTTATTAGGTAAAATCAAGCCCTCATATAAAGAAAATATCTACTTAGTATGTATATGTAAAATTTGTTAGAAAAAGAGTTAAACTCTTGTTTCATTTTTTTGTGCAGTTACTCCAATATCTTTGTCACATCTCCAAGCCCTGATAACCTTCACACTCTCTTTGAGTTTATATTTAAAGGTTTTGATGCACTGCAGTATCAGGTAAGGAGAGCAGACTATTTTACAATACTTTCAAAGCGTTCCTGTTTAGGAGGGGTTTTGCATCTCATCTGTGATTTTTGTTAGCTATGTGTCTTTCTAGTAATGTTCTGCAAAAATGAATCATATTACAGTTATGTTTCCTTCTCTATTTTTAAGTTGGGTAGATCAGTTTCTTTGTGAAATAGTTTTTAAAATAAGTAAATAATTTCTCAGTTCTCAGGCTTCTGAAGCTTTTGTTATAAGAGTTTTTAACTAGAATCTGAAATAACAGTGTACTCTTCGTGAGCTTATTTTGATGATAATGGTAAACGGTATTTTTCTTAGATCTTGGCTTGTTCATACTGTTTAACAATGTTTTCTTTCAGGAACATCTGGACTATGAGATTGTTCAGTCTTTAAATCCGGAGTTTAACAAGGCTGTTGTCAGAGTGAATGTGTTCAAGGAGCACAGACAGACCATTCAGGTAACTGGCCTCTTTTGCACTCTTGCCTTTCTGCTTTTTGTTCCTGACTGTTGGTTTTACTGATGCTGTAGTTGTTTTGATTTTAAGCATGTTCATTTTATGTGATGTATAACTGATTGATTTTGCTTTAAGGCAGACCTTTTTTTCTGGTGAGTGACTTTCACAAAATATCTTATTTCTTTCTGTGAATAACTTGTAGATTACAAAGCTCCCTTGGTAATTGCTTATGGGTTTCTTCTTGAAACAAAAGCAAAGGAAGGTGAAAGAAACAGTCAAGGAAGAGCATACGTTTCCAGTGATTAGATTTCCTTTATTTTCATGATCTCTGCAGATAAATTTGTGTGAAAATGTGCAGAACAAGATGTGTGACCCAGTCCTTGTTAGGGTAACATGAACCCTCTCCCGGCTGTTTGTTTTCATGTTTCAGTCTCTGGCTTGATGGTAGTGGAGAACAGGGACAACAAACAGCTTTTCAGGGCTTCAGCTTTGCCAACTCTGAGATTTCCCTAATTCCCAGACAAGCTGCTGTTGACAATGACGGTGTTCTCTCATTCCTTGCAGTACATACACCCTGCTGATTCTGTGAAACTGGGTCAAGCTGAACTTGTTGTGATTGATGAAGCTGCCGCCATTCCTCTGCCCCTGGTGAAAAACCTGCTGGGCCCTTACCTTGTTTTCATGGCTTCTACAATCAACGGGTAAGGCTTGAGCAGCAACTGTCTACCTGGGAAGCAGTTGTGCAAGTGCCAGTGGACTATTTCTTCTCTACAGTACTTTTTTTATTACACACTATTATATCAGGTCATGCTAATTCTTGATCTGTCATGGAACTGCTCCTTAAAATAACCAAGAGTCAGTAGCTGAACTCGCTGCTTTCCTTTGGTTCCACTGTGGATTCATTAAGTGTTTGACTTGCACCTCTTCTGTTCTGCTATAAGAAGCAAATACATAAACAGGATTCTGCAGTCTATTAGGAGAGAGGGAAGAATGACATCTTGCTTCCGATATGGTGAGACTAAGAAAGTGACAGGGTAGGCTGCCCTACATGTGCAAGAACGTTAAAAGGCAGTGATTCTCACAGATGGTTGGGGCCCTCACAGGCCTCAGAATGGCACATAGCTCTGGGTGGCAGCCTAGTTCTGTGCTGGAGCTTCTCCATGGCTCAGGATTGCTGTTTGGTTATTTGCTTCAGACTTTTGTCTTCTGCTTTTCAGGTATGAGGGTACTGGTCGATCACTTTCTCTGAAGCTAATTCAGCAGCTCCGTCAACAGAGTGCACAAACCCAAGTCACCATGACAGCAGAGAACAAATCTACAGCTACAGCTAAACTCACCTCAGGTACTCCGTTGTATTCTGGACTGTGGTGTATAACCATGATCTCCGGTGCTGCTGACTGGCAAGCCTTGTGGGTATCCTGTGTGTCCAGGTACTTTGCAGCTGTAGGAAGGTACTGGTATGGGAAAATGAAGGAACTCTCCTCTTTTTTCCTCATGATTTTCAGATGTAAAGGCTTTTAAGGGATGAAAGCTATGTGAGTAATGATTTTCTAATCTCCTGGGAGCCCTTCAAAGGACACTGATCCTACTGGATTCTTTGCTAGCTGTAACTTCCAATACTAGATGTTCTTCTCTGAAATCTGTTTGCAGCTCGTACATTGCATGAAGTCTCCCTCCATGAGTCAATCAGATATGCCCCTGGTGACCCAGTTGAAAAGTGGCTAAATGATCTGCTGTGTTTGGACTGTCTCAGCATCACCAGAATTATCTCTGGCTGCCCGCTGCCTGAAACTTGTGACCTGTATCCTTACTCAAATGTTGTGCTCTGATCAAAATATATTGCTTTCAGGTGAAGGAGGCTTTTTCAAGCTGATCAATCGTGGGTTCTCCAGCTAACGTGATAACCTCAGCACATGATCTTTTGGCAAAAGTCTATTTAGACCACACTTCTGGAGTTAAGCTCTTACCATTGCCTTGTAAGACCGGTGGTGTGTGTTACCAGAACATTACCAGACTCCCATTTTACTGCAGACACAATCCTAAGAAAGGGTTGAATGAAGGGAAGTCCTTGCTGGAGTTATAAAAGGTTTAGCTTTGCAGATGAAGGGTGTGAAAGCTATGAACACTGCCCAAAGTCATTCATTCTTGTAGATTGAGCTGTAGACTCTAAGAGCACAAACCAGCATGTAGCCCAAGGCTGTATTGGAAATACTACTCCTAAACCAACAAGGAGGTTTTTTCTTGTTTCCAAGGAGGTTTCCTTAACCCCTGTGTTTAGATACTACGTAAATAGAGACACGCTTTTTTGTTACCACAGAGCATCAGAAGTTTTTCTGCAGAGACTGATGGCCCTTTATGTGGCTTCACACTACAAGGTAAAGCTTGTGCTACTTCTACCAAAATTTCAGTTAGGAATTTTGTGGAGGGAGCAGTGCTTGTTATGACAGTCTAATTGAATTGGCCTAATTGAGGTTTCTGAAGAGCTTCAGTTGCTTCTTGTTGTATACAAATCCATATTCTCCTTTCTCTCAGAAGATCTCTGCCTTGGTCTTGGCTGAATATACTGGATTTACAGATAACTGGAATATTTATGTCTTGAGAAATTCTAGAGACTAAATTCTAGATGAGCCTACAAGCTTGTCAGAATAGTATCAGAGATGAACCTCTTTTGCAGTTCTCTTTACCGTATTCTGGTAGCCTCAAATATTTTTTAGTAGTAGTAGTACCACCATCAAAAGAGTAGTACCATTGTACTACTGAAAAGAGTAATAATTCATTTCAAGGTTTCAAGACCATGGGTGACTAGTAAATGTGAGTGGTGAAGTCTGTAAGTATTGAAGTACTGAGTACTAAAAATCTGACACTTAAAAAAAAAATATTTAATGTTTGGTAGATTAAGAGATAAGTAGCTATATGAAAATAGAAAGTTCAGTTCCATACGTATTAGAGCAAGAGGTTTCACTTGAGAAAAACAGATGCTGTCTGGTAGTATAACAGCCATGAACTGGCCTGTGAGCTTCTTCATCCATCAGTATTGTATAGTTCCAAGTTTCGTAATAGCCCTAAATTTAGAAAATGGAGGATTGTTTAGAAGTCAGCTACTAACATTACACTGGACTTTGAAACTCTTCTTGTGGAATAATTCTTCAACTTTATCCTCCAGAACTCACCCAATGACCTCCAGATGCTATCTGATGCACCTGCCCATCATCTTTTTTGCCTTTTGCCACCTGTACCACCTACCCAGAATTCGTTACCAGAAGTACTTGCTGTTGTTCAGGTAAGAGAGCAGCATGTATCTATGAAAGTGAACTGTTCAATGATGAAGCAGTACACTGCTGTGAGACAGTGTACTGTCAGTGTACTGTGACAGCAGCGTACTGACTAGGAGTAGATGGTAGCTTAGGGCTGTGTTTTTGTGTGTCTTACAATGGTGTATTAAGGCCATTTTTTTCCCCCTGCTTTCTTTTGTTAACATTAATTCTGTATAAGTACACTGTGATGCTGATCCTTTCGCATAGACCTCCTAGTCTCCACAATGTGTTTGTGCTGAGAAGCCTTCTGAGGAGCTTTGTCCTCCCGTTTCAACTTCCTGCAAGGAGAGTTGGTTCACTGGTTCACTCTGCTTATCCCATGTTTCTAGCATTTCTTTTATTTGCAGTAGAAGTGCAAAAATACAAACTCCTCAGATGTACATGCTTAGAGATGTAGAAATATTTTAGCCCTTGACTGTTGGGTATCTGACTATATGCTTCCTTCCTTCCTTAAGAACACAGATTCTTAATTATCTGTGTTCGATATAGCTAGTTAAATCCACTGTTTCTTAAAAGAAAAAGCTCCATTTCCATGAAAAATATATGACATGTAAAGAGAAATATTGGTGGGACAAGCTTTTGTGTTTGCTGTTGATGGACTACAGAAGATGCATAGAGCACTTTCTATGCTTTAATCTCTTCAGTTGCACCACAGTGTAACGCCTACTGCATCAAGTGGTGTCCCGCTGGTGTGCTTTTTGAGACAGGGCTTTTAGGGGCAGAGCCTGTTTGTTGGCACATATGTGTTTGTTCATCATGTTGCAGAGCAGGGATCACATGAAATGCCAATACTGCATAATGGACTCAGCAACTGAGTTGTGCTGGGCTGACCCAGGCTGGACGCCAGGTGCCCACCAAAGCCGCTCTATCATTCCCTGTCCTCAGCTGGACAGGGGAGGGAAAATATAATGAAAGGCTCATGGGTCAAGATAAGGACAGGGGGAGATCATTCACTAATTACCGTCACGGGCAAAACAGACTTGACTTGGGGAAATTAGTTTAATTTATTACCAATCAAATCAGAGTAGGATAATGAGAAATAAAACCATATCTTAAAAACACCTTCCCCCCACCACTCCCTTCTTCCCAGGTTCTTCCCGAATTCTCTACCTCCTCCCCGC
Source organism: Fulmarus glacialis (assembly GCF_000690835.1). NCBI lineage: Eukaryota > Metazoa > Chordata > Aves > Procellariiformes > Procellariidae > Fulmarus > Fulmarus glacialis. The sequence goes on along the minus strand of NW_009234287.1, from coordinate 2,490 downwards.
CAGCAATGCAGGGGAACAGGGAATGGGGGTTGCGGTCAGTTCATCACACGTCTCTGCCGCTCCTTCCTCCTCAGGGGGAGGAATCCTCACGCTCTTCTCTTGCTCCAGCATGGGGTCCTTCCCACAGGAGACAGTCCTCCATGAACTTCTCCAACGTGAGTCCTTCCCATGGGCTGCAGTTCTTCACGA
>NW_009234287.1:0-1575 GCF_000690835.1 Fulmarus glacialis | reverse complement strand
GCCACACGGTGGTCATTTTCGTACCCTGCTGGCATTGGCTCTGTTGGACACAGGAGAAGCTTCTAGCAGCTTTTCACAGAAGCCACCCCTGTAGCCCCCCCACTACCAAAACCGTGCCACGCAAACCCAATACATGAGTATAAATTTTGATTCTGCTGTAGTGGAGTGACTGTAGGAGAAAACACTTTTTTTCCATTAATGGTCTTTTACCTTTTCTGGCAGGTGTGCCTGGAGGGAGAGATCTCTCGCCAGTCTATCATGAACAGCCTTTCTAGGGGAAAGAAGGCTTCTGGTGATCTTATTCCCTGGACCGTTTCAGAGCAGGTGAAAAATTTGGCTGTGTACTCACACCCAAGATATATTTCAGCACTATTTCTTATTCCCAGAGTACCCATCTGTGTTCTTTAAATTGACTTTTGTCTCTTCTGCAGTTCCAAGATCCGGATTTTGGGAGCCTCTCTGGTGGGCGTGTTGTTCGTATTGCAGTTCATCCAGATTATCAGGGGGTAAAGTATTTTGGAACCCAATTATTGTGAATAGTCAGCAGTGGTACCATGAGAATGGCTGTACAGGCAGAATTCAAGAACAGGGCAAACATTTCAATTGCTCCAGTTTTCAGCATTTTAAGCTTGGGGACTGAGCCAGCGGTAGTAACAGAATGAGGTCAGACGCACAGAAATGGTCAGATGCCACAGCAGGCTGGGGGGCATTGCTTTCCTCTGGGTGGATAGCAAACCAGTGCTCCTGACGTTACTAGGAGCATTGTAGCATGCCAGCATCCCAAGCAGCAGTATACAATCAAGATCCAGTGATACTTATTGTGAGATTACCAAATATTCATGCTGGTGTTTGACAGTCTCGAACTACCAGCTGGGCTCTCATTGTGATTTGGGACATGCAGGTTCTGTAGTGTCCTTCTCCATGGAGCTGCTACGTGGCAAAGAAAACGCGTTTTTGCAGAGACTGAGTGATCTCTGCACTGATGATTGTTAATGGGTTTGTAACGTTGTTGCCCTGTCTTAAAAACTAGATACATCTTTTTGCTTATAGTGTATTATTCCTACTTCCCAGATGGGCTATGGCAGCAGAGCTCTGACTTTACTGCAGATGTACTATGAAGGCAAATTTCCATGTTTGGAAGAAAAAACAATTCAAAAGCCAAAAGAAATTGCAACTGTAAGCAGTGAGGTATGGAGCTAAGTGCATTTCTTGTATTTTCTGTTTTGCTAAGCTGTTTGTTTTTCACTGTGAGTCTCAATAATGATTTCTCTGTGTAAGGAGGAAATACTCAGTTTTTGTACAGAATAAGAGATTTAATTTGTAGATTACTGTGAGGATTGCTACTAACCCATTTCCACTTTCTCTTTCAGACTGTTAGTTTATTAGAAGAGGTTGTGACACCTCGGAAAGACTTGCCTCCTTTACTTCTTAAACTGAGCGAGAGACAAGCTGAAAACCTAGACTATCTAGGGGTATCTTATGGCCTAACACCAAGATTACTCAAGTAAGACATTATTCTATTTGCTAGTTATACCCAGTGCAAAAACATAACTTTATAAATTATGTATATTAAAA
>NW_009234286.1:0-39659 GCF_000690835.1 Fulmarus glacialis | reverse complement strand
CCCCCGGCCGCCGCGCTCGTGTTACCGGCGAGTAAGCGGACAGGGCGGCAGCACCGCGCCTGCCGCACACCTGGCGGGCCCCGTCACACCGCCCCCAGGGCTGCTCCTGTTCCAGCAGGCGCGTAACCCCGCCGCAGCGAAGTACAGCTTCTTGGAAAAGGAATAAAAGCAGCAGGGGCCGGGCCGCGGCAGCGTAACGTCACTTGCCGCAGAGAAGGACAAAAGACAGCGGCGCAGCTGTACTCCGCGTAGAGGAAAGCGGTGCTGTGAGCCTGCTGCTTTCTGCCTGAAGTGACGGCAGCTGAGGTGAAACAACATACTGCGTGAATGGGACAAGCCTGTACGTTACTTCAATACCGTATTAATTCATTGCTTTTTACCTGGCGAAAAGAGAGAAACTAATTGAAAAAACTTCGGTGGTTTTTCTCTGGTGCAGAGGCTGAACAAACGCTGTATAGCGGTGAGGTAAAGTGTGAGAAGTTGTATTTTATTACTTTTGTTTTCTTCAAACTGAGGTTGAATTCTAGTACCATTGTGATTCTGTAGCCAAGTTTTTTTTTGTCTAAAATACTACAGAGGATTAACGAGCAAGGACAGTTACCTGGCTCTGCTTTTGTCATTTGTGTCTTTCTGTTTCCCCCAATAGTTAATCCAGACTTACACTAGTGTAAGTATGAAAAGGAAACATCCGTGTCAGGGCAATGGTTCTGAAAAACAGTAGATCTTACTCTCAAATGCATTTAAGTATATAATAATTATTACTCATACATTACAGATTTTGATCCATGCAATAATAAAAGCTCTATCCATAATCGGAGAAGCAATGGCATTCATATTCTACATAAACTGGACATAGAGACTACGAAAAAGTGCAAGCCATCAGACTGGATGAAAACCCAAAATGAATAGTTCATTTTCAGATGAATTAGGCTGTATCACAGATGCAACTGATGAGGAACAAAATGACTTACCTTATGATGGAGATGTAGGAATAACCTGTAAATACAATAATAATTCAGATAATTTGAATGACTGTACTTGTACAAAAGATACTTCTGGTATTTTAAACTTAGCCTGTTCTGAAGTTAACAAAAACATAAAAGCAACAGCAAATTATGAAACTCATTCACAGCCTGAAGAATTCTCCAGTCACCACAGAGACGCCATAGGAACAACAGGAATTTCAGCTGAAACGCCTGGAAGTGAAGCTTCCTTTAAGAAAGAATTACCTGTTAGTAGTTTTAGTAAATCAGATAGCAAAGAACATCTAACTCACTCAAAAATGTCCAATGTCCTTTTGCGTCATTTCTCTCAGGGAGAGTTAACAAGCACATGCCAGTTAATTGAATGTGAGACAATACCAGAGACATCCTTTACTGAAAGTATCGATGACACCGTGAACAAACCCAAGCGTTCAGAACATGACAAAGGCCCTTTAGCACATGAACAGCGGGCAACTAACTTTGAAGAATATCACTTAGAAAAGCACAAGGAAATAAACACTGGTGATAAAAATCAAAATGTGCTAAATGAAAATAGATGTGTTTCAAAGAAACCACTTTCTTTTACTGATAAGTGTGGGTGCAGACAAGAAAATTCACAATTGATTAATGAGAACGAAGACACACACATCTTTGAAAACATGAAAGAAGAGAGCACCCTTTTGAAGAAAACAGTTTCACCTCTAGAGCTCAAATATGGCCAAGGTCAAGCTCACTATTGCCTTCCTGACTCCTCCGAAGTTGCTTCAGAAGTTAAAGTACCAAAAAGAAGTGACAATATTAACTCAGTTCCTACAACTGAAAGAGCAAAATCCTTCCCTGTTTTGCTAAGTAAATCAGTAATTGTGAATAACATTCTAGAAAATAAGAACTATTTCAATTCTGCTGAAGTAGAGAATCAAGAAGAAATGAGAATTCCAGAACTGTTGCAACAGCCAGAGGTAATTAAGGTGCTCTAAGAAATTCTTAATACTTGGTAAAGAGTGGTTTACCATAAGAAGATATTCTGTGTCCAGTAAAATCTAACACGACTAGTTCATGCAGGCAGTCTGTAGGTATCAGCAACTATATCACTTTAGTCAACAATTGCTTTCACAAATAAAATTTTGTGGGACTAAATTTATATGGAACGTTCATTACCAAATATTTAATGATGCTCAGGAGTGTTATTTGCAATTATAAAGCATCCTATCAAATCATTAAGAAATTCACTATAAATTGTTATTTCTAGTATTATACATGAATGTTCAAATTCACCAAAAGTACTTGAAAGTTTTTCTTAAAAATGTATTTTTATACTGTGCCTGTGTTTATGTTGCCTTTTTTCACATCTTAACACTCCAACTATTTATACAGGTATTTATTGACAAGTCAATTCTTTTTAAAGTATTTGTTTGACAACAATATTTCTCTTATTGTAGTAAATTTCTTTTAAAGTTTGTTAGTAATTAGATAATCACTTCTCAATTTCATGCCCTGCCATGGAGTTCACTCACAGAGCTATACAGATGCTTAAGTCCATTCCTAGATTTATATCTTAGTAAATTGTTTGATTTTACTAAAAATGTAACAAGTTTTAATAGTTTTCCCTATTATTTCCTGGCTGCAAACACATGCACAGCACGCTGACACCCAGAATCGTATTCACGATGAGAGACTGAATCCTAAGGTAAATCTCTCAAAATAGGTTGGGGTTTTTTGTTGGGTTTTTTTTTGTGGGGGGGTTGTTTGTTTTGTTGTTGTTTTTTAATTCATTCTCCTTTATCTCTAGGACTATGAATATTCCCAAAAACTATTTTTGTCACCTTGATATTGTACTTCCCATTTATAGAAATCCTTTTTAGATTTTCACAATGTAGAGTTGAAGTATTTAAGTATTTATACAATGAGACATTATACATATGTCAAACTGTAAACACAGAAAATTATATGGTATTGTTATAACAAATATTTCATTAATTTTAATAACTTGTCCTATGTATTTGGAGCCATTTCTAAATTTTTTGTTTATGTCCACAAGTGTTCTATAACTAAAGTTCTCATTTTAACAGATACTTCGTCAGTCAGATTTTCCAAATGCCAGCATTGCCATTTACTCAGGAGACACTGGGACATCCTCTGAAGTCTTTACATTACATGCTTCTATCCCCACACAATCTAGATGTGGTTTGTCTAAAGCAAGTAAATAAAATCACAGTAACTATGCAAATGACTATTTTATGTAATTTGATAGCACTTTTGAGTAGAAATTCCAATTGATTGATCTTATCTTGTATTATGTAGGATTACAGTGTGGAACAACAGCATCAGCATTACCAGCAGCTGGTACAGTAGAAGCACACTGTCTAAATCCTTCTGATTTACTGCCACAACTAACACTAGGAGAAAAGATGTCTCAAGTACTAAAGGATCAGACAGATCAACTGATAAAGAAAGTAGAGAGCTCTGTTTCAATATATTCTTTGCACTGATGCTCAAATTCTATATTCATTTGGCATATTAGTTTTTAAAATCCCAAATAAATGTCTAATACATTGTCTTGAAGGTGGAAGACTTCACTAAGCGTATGACCCAAGAGACATTCCTTTTACAAGACAACCATCTGGTAAATTAATTTATGTATTTTCAGTTACCTGAAATGCACTCTAAATGGCTGTAGACTCACAATTTTCTGGCAAGATACTCCATGTTTTCCTCAAACAAACATTTAAAAATACCCTTTTTCTCAATCTCAGACCGAAATTATGAGTTTAAGAGGCAAAAATGAAGGTGTTCAGTACATGCCTGAATTCTTAAAACTGTTTTAAGGATTACAACTCAAAACTATTAGTGAAAGGCCTTAAGTTGCCATATAAGTTTGAATTTTGACACATAGGGTATCAGTTCAGAAGTCATGGTTTAATATTTTACTAGTTCATAATAGAGCAGCACACAGTACTAGGTGAACATACAAGATCCACTTCAGAGCAGTACCAAAATTGTTACCAACATCACTGCAAACAGCATCTGGCTTACATAGCATAAGTAGCTATCACTATGGCTTGCTAAATCATAATGACATTCACTATTGAATTATTTCTTATTGGTGAAGGCATTAAATCAATTGAAAAGACACCTCAAGGCCTTGGAAAGGAATTACTTAACAGCTAGAGAAGAGCACCGTAATTTAGAGCTGCAGAACTACAAGGACAAGTCTATCAACATCGGAAAGTTTGATCCTGAAAGGTTAGAAGATAAGTGCTAAGTAGTACATCAGTATATTTTCCATATTTTGAGTGTCTTACAACCATTACTTCATTTATCCATTAGAATTTTTCTGAAGTGAAAACATTATCTTAACGTTATATGTGGTAATCTAGAAGTGATTTGGCCAAAATTCATCTTGGGCTTTACATATAAACATTTATCTAGTTATAATTAGGATATCTAATTGATTAATTCAAGTTCTTAAAAGAGACTTTCTGAACTCCATTAATTTATTTTTTTCCTATGGGAAGTGTACTGCAATGCCCAATATGGTTATCATAGTAAGAAATAAAATATCAGTTTATACAGGTTTCACTAACTATGTATTGCAATTGGGTTTAGAAAGGTGGAAGGGGAAATATTTAGACTTGGCATGCTGCTTGAAGACATCCAAGAACAAACTGATGATAGCAAGTGCAACTCATCTTCTTTGCTTACTTCCTGTGAATCTGCCCATTCATCATACTCTCTTTGTGAGGTAACTCAGTGAGTTTTATTATTTAAAGACTACAATTCTTCTATTTTACTGATGCAAGTCTCAAGAACCTCAGTGTGGTTGTACTATTGTATGTTCTCCTCTAATAAGAGCATGATGCTTTTAGATAGCATGTTACTGCAAAGAAAATTTTTTTCATGAAATATTAACTTCATAATATTTCATTACTTATAACAGAAACCTAAGTATAAAAGCACAACTACACTGAATATTCTTAATCCCAGCTTCAAAAGCATTTATTTCAGAGTAAGAAAATATAAGCAGCTACTTTAACTTTTACAAAGCTGTCTTTGTTTTTGGAAATTAATCACTATCATTTAGTTGAAAGAAGTATTACTTGGTTTGTCCAAGATTCTTAGACTACAGAATTACTAGAAGACCAAACATTGTTGTGCTATAGAAAATTGAGTTGACTGCTAAGCATGGTAATATTTTGTCCTGCATCATAAATGAATGCACAAAAAAAGTCTTATGGCCTTCTACAAATCTACAGATAAGTATCACCAAATGCTTTCATAGTCAATGTTTTAGAAAACATTTTTCTCTGAATCCCACGTTAGAGACACTCAGAAAATGCTGGCTGGTAGAAGTCACGTACTTGCAATGTAATGAGCACATACTACGTGTATCTATGCTATGGTTACTTCTACAGAGCTCAGTAGTTTCAAGCATTGCTGATCCTCCAGAAAGAAGAGGTATTGAAACTGTATTTCTTCACAAGAACAATGAGGGAGAAAAAAGTCAGACAACGGATGTAATCCCACAGACAAATCAATTTTCTTTAGAAGGCAACAAGTGCAATCTTTGTCTTCACATGTAAGTGAAAACTTTGAAACAGCTATTGAAGCTTTTATAAAAATTTACCTAAAATTATTTGCTGAATATAGAAAATTGGGATGTCTGGAATCTTTGACAGCCACGGCAATATTTCCAGAATAAAATTTTACAGAATTCTATAATTACATACCCAGGAATTCCTTCCAGCCTGGCATTTCTACCTTTTCGGGTCTTATGGACCTCCAAAACATTACCATCAGTTTCACCAGGAGTTAAATTATACCTCTGTATAAAATTCATTGCAACCACACAAATTCAGGATATGAATGACTAGTCAAAGTACAGTGCCAGTAAAAAATTATTTGCCAATATCTGTGTGGTATTTTTAATTAAAAAAGGGAGGGATGCAGATATTTACATAATTAGCCTTCAAAACTTTGTGAAATAATTCTAGATACTGTCTCTGCCCTCCTGGGGAGTATTTCATAGGTGTTAATCATCTCAATGAGATTAGAAAAATAAACTAAATGGTTTTCCCTTAACCAATTAAGGCTACAAAAGAGAGCTGAATCAACTTGCAGAAGAGAAACAGAGCCTCTGGGACAAGGAGGTCTGCTGGCAAACAAGCATTCTTCCAACGTAATGGTATGAGATCTGTTTCCATACTCACATTTTTTTAAACTTAGATTATCTTATTCAGCTTTGAGATCACCCATCATTTTTCTCTTCAGTTTTTGCACTGCATGATGGCTCAAGCTTTTGAGATACTACAGCGTATCATAACATGGCTGAATTGGTTCCCAAAGGAGAAATTTAAGGAAAGACTCTCAAACATTTTTGGAATTTGTGATAAAGTTTGCTTCTCTCAGGAAAGACTTAGCTGTGTTTACTAGCCTGCCTTTATTATTCGTTCAGAAAGCAAAAACCTACAAGCAATTGCTTGCCTACAAAAATATTCAATTTTAAGGCATTGAGAGAAATTAATTAATATATGCTAATCCTTTTCAAAGCAACATGAAAACCTGTCTTGAATTCCAACTTCACAGATGAAAAAGTGCTCGTATTTTGTCCAGTGTGCTCTACAGTTAGAATTGTAAATAGATAAATCAAATTGTAGAGTTGATGGCAACTAAAAGCAATATAGAAGTGATATGCAAATGATGCCACTGTTTACACTGTCCTCTTTGATAGGTAATACAGTTACAGATACACAGTAACATAAACAATTACATATAAATTTGTTTTGCCTTCTGGGTGCAACAGAGATTCCTTTCACCCAAGGAAAAATATGCTGCTGAAGGTCTTCCATCCCATAGTCAGGGTACATTAAGTCAAAAATTTAATGCTGATGAAGAAAGTATGAAAGGGTAAGTGTATTACATATTTTGGCTAGTCATAGACGTGGTTTTCTACAGCTAAGTGAACAGATGCATGCATGTACACTGATACATCTCTATTCTGGACTCTGCATGAAACACTATGTCTTTAATATATATAGATGAGCGGATGATCTGTTTTCAAGTTTATCACCAGTTAATCACATAAGGTATGTGATATACCAGACCACCAGAAAAATTGCAAAACTCCCATCAATTTCATTAAAGAGAGGATTGTATTCATATTACAAAGTAGCCCATCTTGGTGCACCAGTATAAGGTTTATGGTGCTTAAATGGCACAGAGTTATTTTAATAGTGTATTAAGAGAAGAGGCTTTGTCTTTGTTCTCTATTCAGCGATGCATGTCAGCATCCCGAATTGGGATGGTTGCAAAGTGTTCAGCCATGAAAAATATTTGGAATTATCATTGTCATGAACTAATCTGGTAGGCCTGGAAGGAGAGCATATTGATACATCTGCATATATTTCAAGTGTAAGGGTCAATCTATAAAGTTTCATTTACAGAAATGCCAGTGTGATAAAAGTAATTCTACATGAGTTATTTCGGAGTTTGAAATTTTGGCAAATCTCTATCCAAAGCTAGATCTTACAGTACATGCAGTGTGGAACACAGTAATATTTATCTAAATATGCTCTCAGATTATTTTACAAAGTAGATATTAATATTTATCTAGTAAAACTCACCTGGCTTCAATTTTTTTTCCTCTGTCATTTAAAGAAAGTTAGCTCAATCTTCTGATCATTATTTTCATGAATGGGTGGAAAATTTTCCAAATACATTTGATGATACTGTATGCCCTAGCTGAAAATATGTCAAATAATGCAAACAAGGAACTTCATTCTTGTTCTGTCAGAAAGTACATCTTAAATATTCCTCTAATTATCTAAAGGCAGTAAAATTAAAGTCTTAATAGCTCCAAGTTACTAAGAAACCATATCATCCTTACCATTGATAATATTTTGATGCAACTTATGTGAACACATATATAAATACAGAGGATTTCATACTACTTTGCTATTCGAAGATGTGATTATCAAGACCTCTACTTTTAAGCATTTTTAACAGCTCTGATAAGTCAAGATCCTTTTGTCAGAATGTGTGCTTTAACTAAAGGGGTCATCATTTCACAATTTTTAATTTAAGCTTCTACTTAACCACCTTTTCAGATAATTGATACAGGTGAGTTCTTTCTATGAGTAAATCTGATTTCTCCTCAGCTAAGAAGTAGTCAAACATTAATATAATATGCTCATAAGGCTCATCATAAAGGTATTAAGATACAATTAAAATACCATTCTATTTTCATGCTCAAAGAAATACAAACATCCAGGAAGGGAAAACTGGAATATGTTCACTCTTCATTCAGAGAAAACCAACTGATTTATCAGATACCAACCTGAGTAAGTAGTGATGGCATACAAAAAAGTCAGAACTGTGCTTATACTTACTATTGAATCCTGTTAAGAAATACATTCCTGTCACATCTCAGCAGCATGAAAATTGTTTGTAGTTTTAACAGATGTTATTGGTTAGCACAGCACAAGCCACTAAGAATAAAAGGGAGACTGAAGAGGACACCAAGTCAAATTTGCTTTGGAAGTCTCAGCGACGGACCAAGAGGCAACAGGCAAGCTGCAACAGAATTTCCAGTTAGATACGAGCAAAAAGAGAGTTTTAACTCTGGGTCTAGTCAAACATTGAAACGGTTTTCCTTAGAGAGGCCATGGCATCTCCATCCTTGGAGATACAAAACCCACCTGGACAGGGTCCTCAGCAACTTCATCTAAGTTGGTCCTGTTTTGAGAGGGAATTGGGCCGGATGATTTCCAGAAGTCATATGCAACCTGAATTACTCTATAATTCACCTTTTTAGATAGTTTTCCAAATATTACTGCTACTAACATTTTCAAAAGCCTAACAGTGGCGTGCACACAATGCTTTGATTTTTGCTTTTTTTCCTTATCATGTGCATTTATTTCATGTCCTAGAAGGAGATTCCAAACTTGGCGACTGAAACTTTTCATATCAGTACTTCCACTTCTAGTTTTTGGATTCAACTTTGTTATTCTGCAATTAAAATGAAAGGAAAAAGTTTTCCTAAATCTTTGATCCATTCAGGGTTGACAGAGACTAGAAATACTCTCCTTCCTTAGTCCAGCTCCTAATAATATAATTTCACCAAATGCAAACTAGAGCCCACACAGGCTACTGTGAGCTAGTTAAGTCAGCTGCCAAGTCATTCAAGACTCCAGCTCTTGGAGGTTCACTAGGAATCTGTTGGTATTTGTTTCTCTTAGGGCATCCAATTTTATCTTTCCACTGCAGAATACTTTGATGCTGTTAGTACCCAACAAGTAAAAGAGAATAGTCCTAAGTTTAGTTGTAGGTTTGAATAAGTAGGTTATTCTTACCTTTGGTCTACCTTTTGTCCTTGGCTTCTCTGTGATACCCTTTCACTTCAGTATAATACACTGGGGCCATTATTGTTAGTACTGGTTTGTGCAATAGCTAAAGCAGTGTCATACTAGATCCTCCCAGATTCTTGTCACATTCCTCAATTGTTTTCCTAACACTTCAACTGGTAGGAATTTTAACCTTCAAAACAAGAACCTAAAAGACAGGGAGATGGAGAGCTTAATTTTTTTTTAAAACAGTTCTGGGACTGGAAACAACAACGACCAAAAAAAAAAAATCTACACTTGAGGCTTACAGTCAGGGCTGAAAGCCAATCTTTAAAGTTCAATCCCCACCTGTAAAATGGAGGAAAAAGTACTTTCAAATTGCAGTAGTGTTAATGGCAGTGAAGGGCTCAGAAATGATGGTGGTGAAAGCCAAATAATTACCTAGGTACACAGGACAAAATTTCTAATATTTCAGACCTTTTTAATGTATTTTTGGGATTTTAGGCAGCGATTCAGAAGACATCTCAGCCTATGATTCTTATAATGATTCACAAAGCGAGGCACTTGTGAACTGTGAGACTGAAAATTACAAAACATTCAATACAAGATTATGTGGAGAGAAAAAAGGTATAATGATTGCAAAAATATTAAAATCTACACAAAAATATTCTTGTTTATAGTGTTTTTTTTCCTAAACAACATGTCTTTGTTTTCAGGTCTTAGATGCAGACGCCCTAAAGGAAGCAGAGATCAATTTAAACTCAGGAATTACAAAGACTCTGTTCAGTCTTGTGCCCTATGTAGAAATAAAAGTTCTGGGTCATCCTGTATGTATAAAGTGTTACTGAAAAAATTACCCATCACAGGCTAGATTTTAAGGGGCAGAAAGCCACACTGCACATATATCAGGCCAAATTTAATTTAGTATAAGCAATCAGTAGCACTGTAGCTAAACAGTGAATGTGTACAGAACTTGTAGAGCAAGATCAGCAAATCCAACTTTTACACAGCTAGCTAAGTTTAATCCCCATACAAAGAGCTTTAACCTTCTCTGGTTCTTTATGAGAGGAGTCTTTTCCATATTTCATTTATGACAGGAATATCTCATTTTGCAGTGCCACATGGAATAATACTAAAATTGGGTATTACTGTGCCAACTTTTTCAGTGCTAGCTATTACCTAATGTAGTGTAAATAAGTACTAAAGAAAATTCCGGCTCTACACTCAAATTGTGTGACATGCAGCAAAGGCAAGGCAAGCCTAATTTAAAAAAAAAAAAAAAGTTGAACATTTAGCTTTTGAAGTCACTTATCTCAGACTCCTCTATACTGTAGGAAGAAATTGCACGCAGAAAAATATAAATTTTCAATAGTAGAAGAAAGTATAAGTTAGTTACTTCTCTATAGAAATACTGTAAAACTATAAATCAAAGTAGTACTCGTGTAATTATTAAGATTATGAGAGTCTGATTATTGTACACTTTCCCCTGCAGTCTTTCACTGTATGAAAAGGAATATCATCTGCATACCATTTGTCACAGAACTAAATTCAACAGCAAACCCAAAAAGGTTAAATCTGTCCTTATTTACAAAAAACCTTTTAACATATTCAAGTTCTATTCAGCAGTGATAGTTAACTTGTTTTTTTTTTTAATTTATGCTAAATAAATGTTAAATATATAGAAAATGACTTTTTTTTTGCTTTTGCTTTAAACATGGCCTCAACAACTCCAGCTTATTCACAGAAGAGAATCTCCACTCAAAAGGCTCAAAAAAAACCCCAGCCACATGAACTTGCAAACCAACCTTCTTCTGAAAGGTAACCTGTAGCAATAACTATATGTAGTACAACAGAAAATGCCATTGTTGAAGATTCAGCATGGAAAAAACCCTCACCAGTATCATAAGCAGGAAGAATGTTTTATCTTTTGCAGTACATGCGATATATTAGAATTTTACTCAATAATGAAATGAAAATATTTACTCTAAGAGTAAGTGTAAATAATTCTTAAAGTAGTTCTTCAATCTTTCTAATTTAATGAAGAGTCAACATCTGACTTCTTTAGCTGACACATTTGGTTAAAAAAAAAATCTCACTTCATTAAGAGGATGTTCCCATTCACAGATTGAAAAGCAGGTTTGTATTACTGAAGATGCAATTCTCTTTGCTACCAATTATTTCTTCATAAGTAACAGTCCCACTTTAAACTGTTGTTAACATTACCTTATACTGGGAGTCTGAAATAAAATGTATTCTTAACTATAGCACAGACTAGACTGAACCTCAGACAAGTTTTGTTACCATAGTTTTTGACAGCATTACTCAATGGCAGTAATTGCCTGGAAGTACAGCAGCTGCACTTGAGAATCAATGGCATAGACCACTCTGCGAGAGAAGGTTACAGCACCAAGAATGTGATGCTATTATGAGAGATTTCCTGACTCTGCATCCTGGAATGTTTTCTGTCTTACTGCAGTACAGATGTAACACAAATTATGATGGGCTGCATTTTACAATTAAATGAAAAATTCTACTCACTCAAAATTAACTTGCAACTGAGTATGCTATCAAGGTGTATACATTTAATTCCTAGTTTACAGATTATTTTGCTTACTAAAATTGTTTGTGTTTTATTCTATGTATCTTATCTTTAGGCAAAACTTTGAGGCTGCCAAAACCTGCTATTCAAGCACACATGATAAAATTACCCTTTCACATCAATACTTACCCAGCAAGAAGTCTGCCCGAAGCAGATCTGCAATCGACATCAGAAACAGAAATGCCAGTGATTCCAATGCAAATGTAAGACTTTAGAGTGAAAATTAAAAGCCACACAACTACCTTGGGGAGAGTACATTCCCACATCGTGGCACTGTTGAACGTCCCCATTATTAGCAAGTTGATTATTACAATCTAAGTATGTCTAGTCCATTTGAGGATAAGACAGGAGGGAGTTAAAAAACCAAGTATTTTAGCTTATATATTAGTATATTACTTCATATGAGTATGTTACAGACTTTTTATGCAACTTAGTCCCTGTATAAATGGTGAAAGGGACAGAGAAAGAGTACTTGATTTTACGTCTGGAATTATGTTTCATATACTGAAACAAAGAATGTCACCCTAGTCATACAAACCACTATCAAAACCAAAAGAAAACTTTCTCAATACAACAAACATGCACCACACTAGGGCTGCTACTTTAAAAAGGTATAAATATCCCTCAGTTCAAAGGATTACACAATTAAAGAGGGAAATAAATAACAGATACTTCCAACTTGAATCCTGGAGCAGTATATCACATGACTCAGAATTTTAACTTCTCAACATGTATTCAGTGTGAAAATGCTACATAGAACCTTAATTAAACATCACTTTCTATTCTATACCTATGTAAATATTTGCCTTCAGTATAAACAAGGCTATATTTTATTCCCAACAGATTTTAAGTTCTACTCTGGATCATGCCATACAGATAGCAAACAGTTTGAAGAAAGCTACAGAACGAATGGTGCGAGCAGTTTCAGAAGATCTAGCTAAAGTTAAAAGAAAACAGCTTTAATTACCTAGTTTCAAATGCTATATTGTTTTGCTGGTCGATACTGAAGTGTCAGTATCTCTGCAAATATAAAAAGATAAATACAAAGATCAGAAAGTCAGCTAGCTGACTTTGCCAGCTGTTCTGTAACTATCAGTACTAAACTAAACCACAGCATATTGGTATTCCACATGTTTACACTCAGTCTCAGAACTGGAAAACAAATTACTAATTCTACTGAAAGTCTTTAGCATGTTGGCTAACCCCTGCTACTGTGTACAGCTACCTTCTCTAAGCATTCCCTTAAGATAGCTTAATAAAAAGTGGCTTAAACAAGCAAGGTTAACTTTTTGACTTTTGATTTCTCCCCACCCCCAGATAGGAGAATAAATATGAGTCATTACTACATTCATTTTCTTCCCACACCTTAACAGCAGCTGCTTAAGCACATCAACAAAGGGAAACAGCCTCTGCACCCAAGACATCTATAAGCATCATGTTAACATACCAAGTCATAGTTAACATATGTAATTATTTTGTTTTTAGAGTGCCCTACATTGAGAGTTGTTTGTTTTTAAGATACTTCCTTGCATGCCTCAGTAACTGAGTAATACTATTTGTTGTCTGTGTCTTCCTAACAATTAAATTGTCTGTTTCTTCAATGTGGTGTCCTTACCTTGTCAGATATATCTGGCTTTGAGATTTTAGCTGATGGTAAGTAGGTTGGAAAATTTTAAAATACTGTAGAAACACAGTGGGCCAAGAGAAGTAATCTATTATTTTCCTTCTGAAATCCATTTAACTGCAGTGATTAAAAACAAGGAGACAGTTAACAGCCTTGTATTATCAGGGATGCTATTCACTGAAGCAATTCCAAAGTATATGGGGACTGATGGAAATCATCACTTCAAGTGGGAAGTCACAGTGCGTTGCTTAAAAAGGATAGTCATTTTCAGGCAAATCTGTGTGGTTTCATCAGTTGATGGATACAGAGATAATCCAGACTGTTCACGCAAGCAGTGATAGCTAAACTTGCTGCCGTGTACCACTGATCTACTAGCTTGAGTCAATGCCTTTTTTCAGGGCTTCTTCCACACTTCACAGCCAACAATACTATTAACCTTTCTTTTCTCCCTTAGGCTCTTAGTGTATATCCTTATAACTTGATTTGCCTCTGCTTATTATCCATGTTTTTGCTTTATTTAGCTTAAGGTAACAGCACAGGATAGTGAAAGGCTCACTCCCTGTGCTAGATTAATGTTTGCAATGTCCCTGTTATTACTTTGCAAGTTAACTTAATAGTTAAAGTAATTGCTGTAGGCTTCCTAGATCCAACAAAAAAGATGAATCTCTTCCACAGAAATCTTTCTACACCACAAGAACAGCTAAACCTTTTGTTTATCCTGGGTCACTGTCTGAACCTGCTGTCCTAGGCCTCACAGCAAATGCCTACGAAAGAACATATTTAAGACGACAAGCACATAGTGACATTTCCTCAGAACATTCTTTGGCAAACTGAAAGCTCAGAGTCCTTCCAAATCAGCAGTAATATCTTTCCATTTAATAACCCTATAAAGATTTTTCTCTCCTGTATGTTGAGTTTTTTCCCCTCATATAACAATTTAAAGCGTGTCATTACTGCACGATGTCTCAGATGCTAGATGTCCTTTTGTTTTGAATTTGACAACTGCAAGTTTCATGTGTTACTTCACACACTGAATAGAAAGGCAACATGTCTGTCTCTTCAGTCTGCACACTAACATGATTTTTTCAAGGCTTCCAGCACATACTCCTCCATCACCTTTTTTCCCCTTGATCAAGGATCCTATTCTAGCCATTCTTGACATCAAAATTTTTCCATACCTCTGATTTTCCTCTTAGTCATCTCTGAATCTTGTCCAGATTCAACTTAAGAAATAAATTGCACTTGAATATATGTATCTTTATTATCTAGGGTAATCAGACCAACACCTGTGCTTATGTGAATCTGGGCCCACATGTACAGGCTAGGTATCTGTTTTAAGATGTATAATATGAAAACAGGAACTTTCAAAATCATAATATACCTTGTATGCGTACTCTGAAATACTAGGTTTTGGGGGCAGACTTATCTTGATGCAAATCTTTCCCATTCTTGATCTTGATAAAACAATTCTTGATCTAGGAAAAAAAAGTAGCCAGGAAAATACTTGGGAAAAAAATAAACATCTTTACAAGAATGGTTGGGTTTTTTTCCCCTCCTCCACAAGCTCCTGTAAAAAAAACAGGAGCTGGTTTGGCCTACATACTGCTGTCAGATTTCTTATCTTAAAGCATCTCTATTAATCCACCTTTACAGTAATGTTTGGCTTTACCTTCTGGAAAAAGTGGGTTATGGATTCCAAAACTCAAAAGTCTTAGCCTTGTATTTATCAGCTATCAAATTTTGAGCTTTAAGTGATAGCACTTAAGCCTAAAGCAGACACTTGGAGAAAGTCTAACTGCTGAATATGCAAAAGTAATCCAACATTTCAAGATAGTATTTCTTCAACTCTATGCAACAAATAAATATCAATACAATGGATTATATATACTATTGACATAATTTATTTCAGTCCTTAAGTAGGACACTTTGATATCAGTTATTTTGTTCTGTATTTATTGCTTGTAAGCTTTGGGAATAGGAAAAAATTTGCAACTACATATAGCTTTACACTGAACTTGGGTCCTTCTTGCCAAAGTGAAAGGACTATATGTAATTTAAGCATAATTGTTTAATACTGATTTCAAAGTGTGCATCTTTAGTAAGAAAATGTTGAACACTGCATTTCTTAAATACATACTTTTACTCTGGATTTTTATTGAGATGTTTTAGTTAGAAACTAGAATTCAGAAAAAGGTTATATAGATATTTCTATTAAAATTTTTTTTTTAAGTTTTGATGCACATGATGTTTGATGAACCAGTTAAATTAAGAAAGGTGTTGTTCCTGTATTACTACTGAAAATAAAGTCAGTGTAAGTTAGATGCCTAATTCATGTAGGTGCATTTGAAAGCTACAGCCCCTTATCCTCATCATGCCCCATGTACTGCAGCATTTTAGAATTGTTATGTAATGTTCTCCCATTTCATTCCTCTCTGATGTAAGGGGGGAATTTAACCTTTTTCCACCTTCTAATTAACTTTGAATGAACCTACGTAACAAAGATGTTCTCTTAACCTACTAGTTAACCTGAGAGCACAATTAAGGGAAAAGAAATAAAACCACCTTTCTGCAGAACAAAAAATGAATACCTTTACAGTTGGGAAAAATGTAAATAAAAAGCCATGAGTAATCTATTCTTTTTCATTATGACATTTCTCTCAGATTCTGCATACAAACTAACATTTCAAGGCACATCAATACAACATCCCTTTAAAAAGTTAGTAAGTTTACACTTAAATAATTTTCTAAGACAAATCTAAACATTACCAGTATTACAGAATCAATACAATTTAGAATTTATTTGATCCCCTTCAACACAAATGTATGTATTTCCTAATATGTAACTAAGTAGAAGAAAACCATAAATTCTCTTGAATACATCAGGTTTGGGCATTTGGTTTGCTTTTCGCTTTTCTTTTTTATATTACCAAGCCATTTAAGTAATTTAGTTGAAAGATTCAACTGCTTTCCTTCTTTTCCTCTCCTTTTCCCCCAAGAAGAGAATTTACACTTAAAATTTTGGAACTTTAAGTTGAATTGCCTGTGATATAGAACAGATGGACTACATAGACACAATCATAAGGAAGTTTGCAAGAAATTAATTTTTTTTTTAAAAGCTTTAGTAATAATCCCTGTACATACTTAAATATAAAGTGTACTTCAGTGCACAGTTGACAGCATTTCTCCAAAGTTATTTATTGAAATTAGAACTGCTTAGTACTTCCATGATTAACTTTCTATTTTACCCACCACCATCTAAAAAAACCCACCACCTTTTGATTTTTCACAATTACATATATTTAAAGATTTTTCAGTGAGTTATTTTACAGAAAATATTACAGTTTGAGACATTGCACTTGTGTGAAATATTTTTACCATAAACTCATATTTACAAATTTTCTTCTGAAGCCTCTACCTAAGAACCTAGACCCTTTTTAATTCAGTCATTTTTAGAAAAACTCTATTATAGAAAGCTTTCACAGTTCTGAAAAACAATTCCAGTTTATATATAATCATGATAACTTTTAGCACAATTTGTTAGGAATGAACATGCCCTTTTGAAAAAGCACTTGCAGTGTTACACTGTCTATATTAAATACAACCTAAGAAACACGCGTGTTGATTTTTTACTCTCTCTGCCTTCTACTCCCCAAAAAAGCAGCAAATTTAAATTATAAAATTACATTCCATTAGTCAGAACCATGTAGTGTCCTGGTACAGTAGTTAGAGAAGTCAATTCCATAAGAATATGTACATACTACTTGTCTTTTCCTAATGCATCATAAACATCACCATTTCTATTCATCCTTAATGCAGACCATATCCTTCGGTTTACTAAGGCTCTTTACTTCATCCAGTAGTCTTTTAGGTGTCAAAATATGAGTAGAACCTGGCAAAAGAACATAAGTATTAACTATATCAGTCTGAAATTCTGACTTTCAGACATTCCCTCTTTTAAAAAAAAAAAAAAAACCACAACAAAACACACCACATCAGTTACATGCCAGTGTTTTTTACCATACCTGGAAAACTGAAAAAATACAACAGTTCAAAGTGTTTTCCTGTGTTGTCATATAAAGTGTCATCATATAAATGTAAGTGTCAACATTAGGTTGGCAGTGTCCCTCTTCTGCACACTGAGACATCCAGATTAAGGACTCTTACTTTGGATACAAGTTTCAAGTCCCTGCTCTGCCCAGTTTGAAACACAGGCTTGAACCTCGGCCACTTTCACTGTATGCAATTGTCCCAGCCTGCAAGAAATCTGCCCATTCTCTGAAAGGGTGAGTTAATGACAGGCTTTACTCTAGAATCAAGAAACCATCTGGATTAAAGATTATCGCAAACAGTAGTTTTCCACAGAAATATCAGTTACAGAAAATTGGCTTTTATTAACATTTCCTTGAAAAATTTGCAAAAAATTCCAAGTCTGGAGCAGCAAAGAAAATCCTTATTATTCTTCAGGAGTGGACAATTACCTCTCTTGTTCTGATAGAGAGCGATTATAGCTTCTGCCGTGAAGGGTCACCCTACAGTTATAAAGGGAACTCTTAACTATTTAAGATTAAGGCTGTCTTGAACCTTGAGTTTTAGGAGTGTCAATCTGAATGGGCTAGTATTCCTCAAGTTCTGAATCAGGAATACAGGAAGGTTTTCATCTTGCAATAAGCAGCATGGAGATTTGGCAGTTATCACCTTCCCTCAGGAATCAGGATTACAAACAAAACTACAAGAACCACCTCTAACCAAAAGGGAAGATGGTGCTGTGGTTAGTGCCAGATATTACAGTCAAAAAGTGACCTACGCTAAACATGGTTTTGTAAACAAGTCTCAGATGAAGAAACAGTCTTGTTAAACTGTTGTCCTGGTCTTTCCATTGCAACTCAAAACTAGGACCAGCGTTAAACCTACCTCAACCACCACCAATGAAACCAGCAAACAAAAAACCACCATCAACAAAAAAAAAACCCATCACACATACAAACACACCTACAACACACCCCACTATTTCGAGGTAACAGACTCTAGATCTCAGAATCAAGGTTGTCATTGCTTTAGGGAAAAGTATTTATTTATTTAAAAATACAGTAGATAGATTTAATCCTTTTTGAAACTCAAGACTAGATTTAATTGCCAGTCATCGGCATCTCAAGCCATTTAGAATGCTTTAGATGACCCTGCACCCAGACACCAGCTGCCACTCCAGATGGGTACAAGTCTCTGGTAAGGTTCTGTATCTAGGAGTTTTGATATATCATATATGCAAATGTTTTAGCACCTAGGAATTCAGCATTGCAGGAAATGATTATTTGAAGCACAGCAGCTGATGGAACAAGTATTTGCTGCCTCTGAAGTATTAACTGAGAGATTACTACGCCAGTTGGCAATTCATGCATTTACTGCTGAATCTTAAGATCAGGGAGATTACTCCAGTTTTCAGGGCAAAAGCTATAAATCATGGTGTGGTTTGTGTAAAGTCTCTAAAGAAACCATAAAACTAGAAGATGTTGCAAAGTCAACTGACCTACACTGAAAAAGTTTTTTTGGGTTAGTTTGTTTTGTTTCCGTTTTGTTTTTTTGGGGGGAGTTGGTGGTGGTTGTTTTTTTTTTTTAAAGAAAAAAAATACTTCTCTTCCCTTCCTCCCAAAGTGATTAATTTTGCACTAGTCTTCCAGCTTTCCTACTACTTCCAAAAGCAATGAGAGTAATAAGTGTAGCTGCAGATAAAGCACAGGCAGATGTAAAAGTTTGTGAGGAAACTGTAATGCAAGGAAATATAGGTCTGTTTAAATCCTTTTTGCTATACATCAGGCTACTTGAATAATGTATTTCTCTCACTTAATTCATGATGATTCTTCCGTAGAGCATAACTGTATTTATTGTCCTTAATATCTTGTTGCAGAAAACCCCCAAACATCAAGCAATCTAAATAAACTGAAAAGACACTGCTAAGTGCATAGTTTTAAAAAATACATTGGCTATAGTATTAGTTTACTGAACCAACTTAGGGAATGTAAGAAAAATTTTCCAGAAACACATGCAGTAAACTCCTACATATCACCCTTTTCCCAAGACAAGCTTACCAATAACAACTTCACAGGACTTGTAGACTTGAGAAACTTCATAAGCACTGCGCATCTCAGAATATGTAATTCCTCCAATCACAAATATAATCAGTCTTGCACTACTCTTTCGCTCATCTTGATAACTAGCTTTAGGTTTCTGGCGCGCACTGTAAAAGATTTCATAAGATGACCCTTATGTAGCTTTACTGATTAATTTTGGTAAAAATTATACACTTAACAAGCAGTAACAGTTTCTGTTATGCAGTTCACGGTTTGATTGTAATTTCAGCAAAAGAATTTATAATTAAAAGAATTTTAACAACAACGAGTTAGCACATTACTCAAACTATTCAGGCGACAAATAAATACAAAGCAAAAACATTGTCGAACACACAGCTCAAACACAAAGGACTTCTACCGAGCAGCTTAATTCTACATGCTAGCAATTCCAGTGGCGTTTTTCATGAGAGGTTAATTTGAAAAAGCTAGAGTCTTCGGTTTTTCAGTCTCCAAATGTGAACAGAATCTCTAAAAAAAAATATTTGGCTATTATCAAGATTCCGACAGCTAAAACCAACAAAATAAAGCTCTTAAAATACACTTTCTAACACGCATATAGTAATTGCAGATTCAGATTAAATCATCTGCAGTCCTGATCTCTCTTTGCTAGGGTGCCTAAAAGATTCCCAAATTTCACCAGCCTGTAAGACAGAGATCCAGTTACAACGCACAGTGACTTGCCCCAGTGTTTCCTTGCACTGATCATCATGGTGCATATCCAAGAATATATGGACACACCAACAGTTTGGTTAGCTGTGGAAGTAACAAAATTATTTTCCTAAGGCTGTGTATCTGTACCTTTTGACTTTTATTTAGTAAGGTACAAATTCCAATTCAAGTGTGTCCTCCACATTTAAGATACGCATGATGTTTCCCTCATGAATTCCAGCATCCATTTTCCTGCGATAGAAACACTCTTATCGTCTCTATTCTGTCTCACCGTATAAATAACACTACCAAAAGTGATACAAGCTGTCAAATTGGCAGGTTTTGGTCATGAAGTTCAAGAGCTAGTGGGATTAAAAAGGGGGAAAGAAGGGACAGTACAAGTTGGTGAGCTAAAAAAAAAATTCTAAAATCACATCTCAGTGCTACTCAGTATATATACAAGTACACGGAACACACCATTTCACATTCATTACCAGAGAATTCATTTCAAGACCTCAAACAGTTTTTTTCTTCACTTCTCTAAGCCATCCCCTGACAACAGGGGTCAAATATCTTACAGGCCCATATTCCCTAATGAATGAGACAGCCTACAGAAGTTGAATTTAACTTACTAAAGTCATTAACTTCAAGAATGATACCATCACTACCACAGCAGAAATAACTATCAGAAGAAATTAAAACATTATTTTTGCCTAAGTCACAGTATACTGATAATCCATCCCTGAAACTACTTCACACTAAAAAGCTCGATGCTCTAAACTTCTCATTCTAGCAATATGGAAATGTTATTTCTAACTTTGAAGCAAAAAGAAGATACTCCAAATAAAAAGCTATACATGGCTAACAAGAGTTATTAAACTAACAACCAAGTTCAGTATGTTTTAGATTAAATAAAAATACAGGTTTTACACATTACCATTACCTTATACAAATTATTTTACCGCTTAGTAAGTGAACTTTTTTCACACTTTAGAATGTACGACAAAAATACTGAGAAATGGGTAAATTATGTTTCAAGAAATTAAACAGTTTACCTTACTGCTCCTGAACCATTCCAGGTAGGAGGACACTGGGAACAATATGGCCAGTCTTTTGAATGTAGTTTGTTTTCTATAGCATCCTGAAGCGCAAAACAAAGACCCACTTTCAACAGCCATGTAGACTTAAAACCCATCAAGTTTCAACTTCCAGTAAGGATGTCCAACTAGAATTTAATGCCAGCATATGCAATTTCTTAGAACAACCAACTGCAAGCAGCATCTCATGAACACTCCTATGTAGCAAAATGCCAAACCATGTAACGCTAAAAATTATTACAAGGCTTTTGTATATCACAAGGAATTGGGAGTGCATATGCTTTATTTATAAACATAATATTGATTTAACTGTTCAGATTTCACTAGTAGCTTTTCATCTGTAACTACCCTAACATATTTAATTTCTCTATAGCAGCATATAAGACAAGTTAAGGCCCCCTGAAGACACAAATGAACATGTGAAAGTCACCAACAATCTATGAATGACAGCACTGGGTCAGACTAAAGGCCCAGTGAACTCACTATTCTGTCCGACATCAGTCACTAACTGATGCTTAGTAAGAGCTTTAAGAACAAAGCAACTACACTTTTGACAAGTAACATTTTACAGCCTCTACTGATCTACAGTTTAGATTTGAATTACAGTTTAAAGATCCACTGCAGGGGAGGGGGGGGGAATCCAGTTCTTTGTATTACTCTAAACACTACCAATCACAGGACAAGCTGTTCAAAAAGACTTTTTGCTTTCACTTTCGTTAGCTTCACCTTTAAAACTACCTGCAATAAGGAGCATCGCTAACACACAGCAGTCTAATGTTTCTATATTACATACAGACTAGAAGTGATCACTTCGCTCAACAGACATATTTAACGAAAGTAACTCAAGATACTATGGAATTTCAAAAGATTGGCTATAACTGCTCACTTGAGTAAATTTCTGCACTGCACTCATGAATTACCTAGTTGGTCAAATTTACCTCCATAACATCTTTAATAACAGGCGTCCACCTAGAAAGTTGAAAAGTTTCTTCTGAAGAACGGTCCCTTCTTGGGTATTTATGTTGCTGAGCAGCAGACTGAAAAGCATTTCAAAACATGGTTGTATTATATGGTGTATTTGGTTTTTTGAAACTTATTCTCAGTTAGTAGCAGATGGGGGGGATCAGTAGGAAATTTTAAAGAAATAATTAATAAAGAAATAGTAACAACAAAAGAACAACAATTAATACCTGTAGAATTCAGGATACACTAGGAATACTAATTTCAGAGACAAGGAACTGAGTAAGTTGGCACTTTCCAAAACCAATTAGCTCAAGTCACCATGTGATTATTTTAGAAAGAACATTATAGGTATCTTACTTTGAAAATTATTCATGTTAATTGTTTAAAGGATTTACCACTTAGACACATCATAAAAACAAGAATTCCTAGTAATTGCCCGATTCCAGAAAAAGACCTGGGTAATACTGCTAAGAGTTGCTGAAAGAGCTGTAGACAAATGGTTGCGTGGAAAATTACAAAATAAATAAATCACAAAATAAATAAATACATTCTTACTGAAGAGATAACAGGAACATCAAGGTATTTCCAATTTCTTATCATATCACTATCACTTTCTATTTGTACATTCTGGATCAGCTTGTCCAAGTTTTCCTGGGTAGTTCCTTCGACATAAGGAAAACATACAACTTAATTACCATGTGACTGTAAGACCAATTTTGTCTCACACATTCTGGGCTGTTATTTAGTCCAGGATTTTTTTTGTTCAGCCAGTCTACTTCAAGTTTAACATAATACTATATTTTAGATAAAATTTTGTTTAATGGTCCATTTTTGAGACCAAAACTCAATATTGTTACAGATTCCTCAGACCCACATTCTGTGAATTTCCTCCTCCTCTACTACAAATTCTTCGATATTGACTTCATTTTCAGGTTGCAATGGACATAGAACTCCCCCTCTAACAGCTTCAATACTATGTGAAAAGGAGAAAATTTAAACTGTTGCACGCATCCAAGCACAGGAACGATGCTAAAATACTGAATGAATCTGCACTGGTATTCAATCTCTTAACTCCTTACCAATATATCTTTGCTACTAGTTTGAGAGAAGAGAAGCTAGAGGATAGACAGCATCTCTTTCAAAATGGGCCATCAACTCCAATACAGATGCTTAAGTAAACTAAAAATACTGGACTATCCGAAAACTTTGTTGAAGTCCATAGCACTGAGGGGAAAAAAAAAAAAAAACCTAGGGCAGCTTATCATACCATTTGTGCTAAAGATATACAGGAGAATAGCTCTAATTTTGTCATAGCTCTCATGACTTTTGTTGAGCAGAACTGGAAGGAGGACTCTCATCGAGTCTTTCACTTTTTGACCTTCTGCATCAGTTCCAAGAGCCAGGTCCTAAATTTAAGAAAAAGTGGGTTTAGTGAGTAATCATTAAGAAAAAAAAGCACATTGTTTTCTGTGTTCTGAAATGCGTTTCTATGAAACAGTAGGTTTCAGGAAACAATCAAGCTGCATCAATTTAAACTCAGTATGAAAAGTCTTTGACATAATTATTTCAATAGTTACAGCATTACAATAACACCACATAATACTCTTAAACATTTAAAACTGTTTGATATCTAGAATTCACATAAATATAAATTTATAGGTTTTAACTTGAGATTAGTGGTACAATGTAATGTCTCACCCTAACAGGTGCTTTTCCCAGACATTTAAAAATGGCTTCCTTCTGCAGAACATAGTAAGGCAACTTCATAGGAGTTTTGAACAAACACAAAGATGATCGTTACATAACTCAGCCAGATTTTAAGACAAAAAACCAAAACTGTAAAAGCACCTCCTTTATAGGCAGAGTAAGAGCCTTGTATATCTCACTTAGCTTTAACACTACTAGCTCAAAAAGTGATCACAAAGAAAAAAAAAAAGAAATAGACACTACTTTTGTCAGTTAAAAACAAGCACCTATGCCTGCAAACAAAAAAGCTGCATTTGCAGTTAAGTTGTTGTTTGGTTTGTGGTTTTTTTAATAAACATACCTGTTCAGTTTTACAGAGTCTTTCTATGTTAGATTTGAACTTGCTCATGCAATCTTCTGCTAAGTTAAGATGGACAACTTGCTAGAAGATACAAAAAAAAAATTACAAGCTGCCATAACTTGCCTTTTTCAAAAAAAAACAAAACACATCAAGCAATAATTTTTACTGTTACAAGAGTCAATCCTCCAACTATCCTTCAGTATCATCATGCATCCTCTGTGTTTTACCCTTCACTTAGAGATTGACCCCCATAATACCTTTTAAAACATTAAACTGCTACGCTATCTTCAATCCTCAAAGCACACAAATCTTTTAAGTGTTTTTTTTTTTTTACATACTGAAATGAAACAAGTTTTCTTCTTGAAACTGTACATATTGATTTGGAGAAAAGTTATACAGCACACTTAACAGGAAAATGACAGAATAAACCAACACAGAACATTATAGTGTACAAAATGATTTATTGAGAAGTTTAGTTACAAAAGACCCCTTACCCTACTAATCTCTTTACGATAGTGCGGCATCTTTTTCATTAACTGGGCCAGAGCAGATATCGATAACTGTGAAGAAATGATACAAGTTGAAAAATTCCCCCCCCCAATATTTGACATCCTTCCTTCCCTTCCTGTTACAGCCTTGCTTTTTGTTGTCTTTCCCCTGAAAACTGCCATTGAGATAAGCCTCAATTTCTGTAATAGGTCCATGAATTACATAGATCTGATCAGCTGAAAATAATTAAATTACCAGGAAAAACAACACTACGTTAATTTAAACAACTTACTTTTCCTTCTGTTGCTTTTCTTTTTGATGAAACTTCTTTCAAAAGCTTTGGTATTTCCCTGAAAAAAAAAACAAAAGGAAAGTAATCAAATGCAACAGCACCACAGTTCTTAAATCTTTCCTAAGATCTTTACTTAAAGTCTTAAAAGAACTGCGCAACAACAACTTCTGAGTAAAAGTAAAAGCTTCAAATACAGGTCTCCTTCAGAGGAGAGTGTTTTTTGACAAAGGAAACTGAAGTTAAACATCCTGTTTATAATATCTGCATAATGTCATTTGACGCAATAACTTGCTAGTACTTTATGCAAAATAATCCCTTCAGATTTAAAAGATTTGAAGATACTTCCCAGGAAATAATTTTATTTCTATTTTCCTTAAGAACTGTAATTAATATTAATAAAATTGCATACCTCTGTACATACTGTATTTTTGAAAGTATGTTTACTTCCTGGCATCGATTATTTAACAGGATGCAGTCTATACTGCAAACCATCTTCACTACTGCCTGTATTCCTACTTTCTTAACAGCTCAAATACATTCCCTCTCAAAGAAACTTTTATAACTTGCATTTTTAACTAGTTTTTGTTGTTTATTCACATACTCTATCACATCTGCAATATGCTTGTGCCGAATCTTCACCCAGAGCTCATCATCTTCCTCCAGAATTGCCTCCCGTTCCTTCCCAGCAGGTCCTTCTGTTTTGTATCTTCCAAGAGAAAATTCAGACAGTTGTTTGGTTTGGGGTTCCCCCCCTCCCCCTTCTAGTAACTCTTGAGAGTCTTAACTGTTATGGTTTAATCAACACACGTGGTAATAGCAGTAACATACACAGTTTTTCACTTTAAGCCAAGCTCTTGCCCAACACAATATAATTTACATATGGATTTTACAGATACATCTTTGAACACAGAAGCAGCAGATGAATTTTAGAATGATTCTTTGGGGCAATAGCTTCTGGACATTCTTTTAAATCAACAGTAACTAGAGTTTCAGTCATACATTTACATGCACCTCAATTTCTCTCAGTTCCAATGTCAACTCCCCTTTGGCTTCAAATGCAAATTGTGTGCAAGGTAATACACATTGAGACTGCAAAGTGCAGCTTTCTCTATCTACTGTAAGACATTTTGTAACTCTGAAGGAAAATGAAGTCCCATTCACCCACAAAATAGACTATGTAGGACAAGTTACTTCACATATACAAGAAATATGCTTCACAGCATTACAGACCAGCTATTACTTTTCTACAAACAGAAAGAAGCCTATAAAGCAAGATAGCAATCGTACTACGTGACATTTTCACATTTACAGAAACTCACAGTGTGTACGGCCAGAAAGCAGAAAAATACAAAAAAAATTACAAGATTAATTGTAATTTCAGCTTCACAGAATTCTACATTTTCTATGAAAACATTCACTCACTGTTTCTGACAGAGAAGGTACACATTCCTGTTTACTTAACTAAACAATGAGGCAATTAGGTATTATTTGCTGTAGTGTGTCATCAGAAAGCAAAGTCTTACCAAAATCTTTGGTGTCAGAACAATGCGACAGCAAAGTACGTACCTTACGCAAAACAATGTCACGCTATTCCAAACAGTGATAAAATAAAGACTATAAACTGAACATGGCTTACCTAAGTGTGCATTTAGGATAGAAACATGTAAGTTTTAACAACTACACATATTAAATCACTGGAGATATAGAAGCGAGCATTCCCGAGAAACAACTAAGCTTTTTCTCAGTATTCTATTACTGGTCTTGTTTGCCTTGTCAGGCCAAGAAGGTTGAGAATATGAAAGAAAAGGTAGAGAACCTGAACATGCACTACCAAGGTTCTGTTTCAAGTCTAGTACAAAGTTCCTTGTTTTTAAAAAAAACGCAATTTGTTAGACTCAAAACTTTGCAAAAATGCTAATTAGAGCCTACCTAATCTCAACTAAATAAGGAAGTTAACAAAAAGGAGAAGTTACAAAACCAAGAGGAAAGACTAATAAGTGAAGCAACCCTTACGTAATATAAGCAGCTAGTATTGCTATGGTGCAATTCAGCTAAACAATTCCATAGATTTTATAATCAAGAATCAAGCGTTTAGACTTTTTTTTGAAAAGTACTTGCTTGTAAGTATCATTTTCAATTGGTAGCAGATCATATGCCATTGCCTGGAAGGTGAGTTCATGAAGTACAGTTGATACTGGGTCAAAGCCACGATCAATTATTATTAGTTGGGAGTGGGTTTTAGCCTAGAAAGCCATGAAATAAATGTAAAGTTAAGACATACAGTACAAAGTTAAGGCATGTTAAATCTATTTACATAAGTTACAGGACTGCAGACATTTTTGGAAAAATAACTGAAAAAACCTAAAAAGTATGGTCTAAGTGTTTATCAACATAAATAGAAACAAATGTTAAAGTGATAACCAGAACACAGGAGTTTTAAATACTAATTTTAAGGCAATGCTCTTATTCCATTGCAATGCATCCAGTAACCTCACCTAATGAGCAAAAAGTGAAAAGAAAAGAAAAACCACACACAAAAAAAGGCCTCCCACTGACTTTTCACAAGTAAGCGTATTGTTTGTATTTCAGAGTAGATTATCCATACTGTGCTGCAATACAGAAAAAAAACCCCATCTCTAAACATTCAACTGAAAGTTTCACTTTGGAGTTTAGCAGAGTGGCAGTAGCATCAGGTACATTTATTTCTATAGCAGAATGGAATGTCACCAAGTCAGAATGGTTTACCCCATACTTCTGTGTTTAGGCAGCTGCCCCGATCTGTAGTGACAGATCAAAAAGATTTATGTGAAAAGCTGTATCTTTGTGGACAATAAATCCCTTAATGGGAGACATTTCAATTCCGTATTAAGTCCCTTTTACACATAGCCCTATGGAAGGTGAGGTTAAAACAAAAGTTATCCACTTTTTTCCAGGTTTGTATGATCCCCCACATTATCATAGGGCCAATTTTTGAAGTACTATTAGTTTGATCACACAAATTATATTTGCTTACATACAGATTTACTGTACCAGTTACTTCCTCTAAGTTACTTTCATAGACAAAAACAACTAAATGCCAACTATTAATAAATAAAATCTGTTTTTGTAGAACCTATTGTCAAAACATATTCCAAAGATTTTTTTTTTCCCCCCAGACTTACAAAAAAGAAGCGAACATTTTAGTTCACTTTCTACCTTTATTTGGCTTTTCTCATCAGTTTTGTAGTAGTTTTCAAGATTTTTTTCAACAAGCTGTGCAAGTTTGCTGGCTTTATCAGATGGTCCGCTGGGAAAAAAGGAAACATGCAGAAATAACTTAAATTTCTTCATCAAAACACCAAAATGCTACCTTTAAAACAGAAAGAACTCCCTAGACTGATCCTCCGGTTTCACGAGCAGTTTCTGAACTCCATTCTAGGTATTTCCAATATATTTTCACTCTTACATTACAATTCGACTCTTTGAATGCTTCAGGTATTTCACACAGTAGAAACAGCTTCAGCCAAAAAACTGACATTAGCTGGCATATGGCCCAGCACCTAAAAGTCTCACTCAGAGGCGGGAAACAAGAAAGAAAAAAGGAAGAGAGAAAAGAAAGAGAAAAGAAAAAAACAGTCAAGCAATTATTTCTTTGTTACCTTTGCAGAGAATAAGGCACCACTTCACGTTACACCACAGAAAGCAATTCTTGAGCGTAATTTCAGATACCTGCTTTGACTTCAAAGATACTACTCTGTACTCTCTATCAAAGCTCAAAAGAGGTATTCTCCTCAATATCTCTACTACAAAGAAATCCTGATCCCATCTGCCTCAGCAACTTATAAATTCCTTGATGCCAAGTGGAGCTGCAAAACTACCAACAGCAGCAGTTCTGTTACAGGATTATGCACGCAGTATATTAGAATGCAGCATATTAGAGTGTCATCCTAGTGACCAAACATGAAACAAGCAGCTCATAACAAAGCAGGGTATAGTAAGTACTGTTACATGAATACACACAGAGAAATAATTCACTGCTCTGCCTATACTTCACTAAATCCTATCATTCCATATTTCAGAGTTGTGGGTTAAAACCAATTAATCCACAATAAAAGAAACTATGCTGCAGCCTCAAGCTATTACCAAACAACGTGGGAAGTCCTAGAAGTGAAAGCAACTCCACTATACAACACTATTTTCGCCCCACCTTTTATATCGTACTCCTGGATTCTCATCTAGTGTGGCACATAGGGTAACAATTTGTTCAGCCATTACTTGCATTACAGCATCTTTATCCTTTGTCTTTTCCAGAGTTGGACTGTAACAGCGGTAGAATGCATCTGGGACATTTAGAGTAAATACCTATGTAAAGCACAACCAAGAAAAAAAAAAATTGCTTAAATCGTGTATTTCTAAAATATCGGGTAAAAGAATTGCTAATACTTTAAAACTACATGCTGTAATATGAAAGTCATACATAATATACCTTTAAAAAAAACAAACCCATACCTTCAGTCCTCTTTCTCTGTCCTGTTGAGCTCATCTGCTTCTTGTTCTCACACTCTTTTCCTCTATTGCTCTCCTCCCCTACGTAAATTACTATAATTTTCAAATTGCTTACTGTTTGTACAGATGGAGGGACCTGAGACAGGCAGAACTAAATACAATCCAGTGGATTGTATGTCCAGAGCCATACAATGCAACACCAGAACGGTCATAAAAGGTATCAAGTTAAATTTGTCTAAAATATAATTTTACATATTGTATCTTTTTATTATATGAAGACTTTACCTCCAAGAATTGAAATTCTTTAAACGCATTAAACCTTGATAAAAGATGTGTAGTACTACACAGAAGAAAAACTTTTTCAACAGTAAATGGAATGCAAACATAGAAACAATCCCATTGTCAGTAAATGGATTTTCTCCAGCTTCAGATGGACTCTCTAACTACAGACCCAAAGAAGAAGGTCCATCCAGATAAAGACAGTTGTTTCTTTTGAGTAGATAATCACCTGGACTTTGCTCAGAGCTCAGACTAATTATTTACTCTTATCACCCCAGAAAGCAGGCCCAGGAATTTTACATTAGGAAAACCAGTTAACATTCTCTGTTCCTTCACTAAGGATTCAACATGTTCTCACAACCCAAAATACCAAGAACACAAAACTAAACTAAAAGCAAGAAGAGACTAAGTGCTGCTTATTTTCAACTTTAGAAAAGTAGTCCCAATTTCTACTTTCATAATAAGTCCTTCAGAGAACCAGGACAAAAAAATTTTTGTATGCCTTATTTGGTAGAGGAAGCTACACAACTTTTTCTTGAGAGCAGCTATAGCAGAACTCCCAAAAACAGTTTGAAACAAAGCTTGAGAACATCAACACCACTGGAAAACAAACAAACAAACCACCACACTAATTATTCTCGGACGGCTTCTCAATCTAAATAATAAAAAACCCGTATTATAAAAAGGAGTGCATCTCCAAACTTGGAAACTGCATCACAGTAAAACTGGATAGCAGCAACCTCTCCTGTATTCACCTGCCACCTGGTATACAGAAGAGTTCTGACCCTTGATATGTTCATAAGGTTTGAAGAACACAGGAAAGACTTGTGGGAAACATTCACGGTTAGTTACACAACTCCCGATAGTGGACAGGGTTTGGGGGCTTCACTGTTTTAGTAAGTCTCAGAGTGCATTTCAGCCTTCTGTATCTGATGAAGTATATGAGCAACAAAATTATTTCTCAACACAGTACCCACTGTGTGGTTTCACATGGAAACCACCCATTGGTTTCCAATGGTGGTCTCAAATTTTTAACTGAGAAAAACATGGATTTCCATGTTTTCCTCTCAATAAAAAGTCTGCCAAGTTGTTATGGTTTTTGTTTCTCTTTTTTGTGAGGCTTTGGTTTTGTTCCCCTCCCCTTCAGTTCTCTTCATCCGTTTGCCCTCCTCTTCTGATTTTCACCAAGTAGTTAGTTCTACTTATTCCTATTCCTATGCACCAACCTACCTAGTCTGTCAAAATAATACCTCTGTATAAGCAGTAACAGACTTTACTGCTTACTGAAGACAAGCCAGAATACTTTCTGTCTCTTAAGGAATAGATTCCTTCTCTAACCTCTCTACTGCAACTGACTCCAAGTCTTGCAAAGAGGTCAAGTGCAAACAGCAAACCTTTAAGTACAAGAGCATTTGTTTTCATCTGAAAAATATAGGCAAGCGCTGGAAATATGCCAAAACGGCAACAGATACCACATACAGTTTGTCCTTAAAAAAAAAAAAGCTACATTCTATTTATTTTTTTTCTAGCAGGTCAACAACATTGAAAATAGTCCTCCAGACTATTTTCTGCTGTTGAGAAAGAATGAAACTCACCTGAGACTCATATGGGAAGAAGGAAATGTTGATCTCCTTGCATCTCCTTATTGATTTTGCACAGGAAGACTTAATTTTATTGAAGAGGTTGTCAGGACAGACTACGGAAAAAAAAAAGATTCTAAGCATAAATCGTTTGTGCACGTTCCAGCTGTTAACTCACTTTACACTTACAGTATTCAGAACAGATAGACAATTCTAAATTAAGAATGAATTAATAGTAACATATAAAAAAGTTGCCAAATCTTCCTAAGGTGAAAGAGAATGTATAATCAATATTTTGTCTTTGAGACACTCATTAGCAGTCTGTAGCAGTGAAGGATATTGATTTTAACAAAGCAAAAGTTTCTGCTATTTCCCCTCATATAGGGGAGAAAACATTTCCCAAGCTACAAAAAGGTTAAAGGGATAAATACTGTGTACATATCAAACATCAAAACACAGAGAAATAAGGAATTTAGTTATAGATCTCAAATGTGTTCCACTACCCTTACAGGCTACACTGGATCCCCGTCTAGAAACTGAATTTAAGGAATACTTGGATGACACGAACACTAATACTACACAGACTGGAAAGTGACAGAGCTATTTCTCTAACTCCTCTCAACATGAAAAGCTTTGGCAAGTTTTCAAATTGAAAGCTTGCACACTTGCAACACAGGAACATACAGCAAGATAGCAGTATTTTTCCAGAATGAGAATTGCCGCATCAGCATAAAATGAAACAAGAAACCAAGTTTTTGATAGTAATTTGATAACTGCTTTGGTAACATACAGTAGCAGATACGCACCATCCACGGACATCCACAGAGACAGCCACAACTCAGTCCCTGCCTTCAGCAGCATGTTTGGTTTTTTTGTTTTCCCTTCTTTACACAGACATTTTAGTCACGCTGACCGACTGCAGAGGAACATGCAGTCACATTAACCCCATTTGCACTAATTGTCTCTGCTTTGCAATTTATATCATGCATGCAAGGGCTAAGTAGGCACCTTCTTTCAGGTGATGGCAAAAAAGCTGGCTCAAGTTTGAAGGAATTACCTAAAATTACCAATTACAAAACATTGTTCTTGAAGCAAATTCTCATGCATTTATATTTTTGAGTACTATTTTGTTTATACGAGATACATAGTTTTACTTGAATTGTCTTTCTCCACACTCTCCAACATAGGAGAAGACTGGAATACTTAAAACCAAAACCAGATTACCTAAATTAAAAGCTGAGGTGGGGAATGATCAACATCATTTGGTAACTGTGAAAGAAATGACTATTGCCACATGGCACAGTGACCACGTTCTCGCAACCCAAATATGTTTAATGACTTGAGTCTCAAATCTTCTCTCAAGAAACAGGACCCAAAATTTTCATTTACTAACCTACAGAAAAGAAAGTTGAGAAGCTTACTTATTTACATAGATAAAGTTACCAAACTACAACACAAAAACTTACTTACAGTCAGTGAAATACACATATGCTGCTTTGTATCTGCTGGATGATCTAGTGATGAAGTCATCAATAAGGCCATCTACAGACTTATGAGGGTAGAGAAAAAAAAAGAAAAAATAATTAATGTTTTGCCTTTCCTCCCATACCAGACAAAGCTTCTCCCTCCTCTCCTCTCCTCCTGCCCTGTTAATTACCCAGTCCCACTTAGGAACACTGCAAATCAACATCTAAGAAGAGAAAACACTTAAGTAGAGGATTTTTAATTCCAGACCAAGAATAATAAACAATTACAGAAGGTCAGTCATGCACCAAGATCACTTTAGGAAGCAAACAAAGCAGGACACTTGCGTCATTTTCCACCTCTAACAGTGCTGAGATATATTCTCCCAAGAATTTTTAGGAAGTAACAGTAATCTCTTATTAGAGCCATTACTTTGAATTCTATTGTTCAATGTATTGCATCATTATTTGATAACACATCTCTTTCGGTGAGGTTACTAATATCTAAGCAGTGAAACACTGCCTCCATTGATCAAAAGGTACACATTTGCAACATACTCTATGGCGACACTGCATTGTCTTTTCATTAAGGAAAACTAAGCATCACACAGAGGAGCATCACACAAAATGCAAAAATTAAGTACTGCATAGTTCTACACAGTAAATAAATATTTTAAAATAAAATTGCTTTTTCAGTCTGAAAGATCTTGCTACGCTCTCCTTTAAAATACTAACCTTTTTGGTGGGAGTTATGAAATATATTGCTTTCATGTGTGGGACAGGCTCACGGTTTTTATACACATTCTCCACCACTACAAAGTAAGAAATATTACATTTTTATAATTAAGAGCTTTATGCATCTGTAAGGAAAGCACCATACACATTTTAGTATAGAGGTGATAAAAATAAAATAACACTAATCAAGTTGTTCACAAAACTAGTGGCAAGGACCTACCTTCTGCCAAGAGAGGCTTGATTTTTTATTTATTTATTTATTATTTTAAATACAGCAAGTTACTACAAGACTTCTTCAACCCTCAGTCTAGTGTCAACTAAATTTGTAGGACTAATTTTTTCCTGGCTATTCTACATAAGCAGAATTTTGCCCTCACACAGAAAGTTATGGCAATACAAGCATGCTCAAACTATGGGGCCCAGTATGAAATATCCTGCAAGAGAACTGCCTCAGCAAGATTGTTCTTTTTCCAGTACATTGAAGGGGAGGTAGAATGAAACTATGCAGGGCATCAATTTTGGACTAGAGCCTCTTCTGTCCTTTGTTTGCCTATTTCCTGTGCACTTATTCTGTTTCAATATAATTGCAGGCACAAATTAGACCTTTTCAGCAAATCAGCTTCACTCAACTCTTAGTTTTCTCTGTTTAATAAAGTCATTACTATATAGTGTTGCAGTACATTAGCTTGAGAATGCAGACAGATTCATGTTCCTCGGTAATTTTGAGGGGGAGGAACAAGGAAGATAAGTAATGTCAGACATTTGGATGTGGAAAGACAGGTTCTTTTCAGTAGTGTACTAACTAAAAATAAAAGGTTTCTTATTGATGAACAGTATACATGCTCACTGAAAGTTTCTCACGAAGGATAAGCAGTACTTATTATGATTAAAAGTACACTCCAGAAAGTGAAATGTATACAGCTTTGCTATTATACTTCCAGAAGAATCATGTTATACTGAATAGTTGGAATAAGAAAAGTCTTGCTACTTGTGGAAAAATAACAAGTCTAAATACTGCTCTCTTACAAAAGTGTTTCTAAAAAACTAAACCTAAAGCTAATTAAAAACTAGATGATTTACATTTTGTTTATTCATTTCAATTTCAAAAACAGGCAGGAAAAAAGTTTGGCAGCACGACACACTAGTAAACATTATTGAAAAGTCAATCATAAAAAGCAACTTTGAGAAGTGTTTTATGATAGGAAAAACATCCTTTCTTTAAGTTGTAGGGAAGAAAAGCCCATAAAACTTACTAGAGAGAAAATACTTTTTTAAAACACATGTAGAAAAACAAAGTCTCTTCTAAACAGGCATACTGCATAACTGAGACCTATCACAATCCATCCGTTATTCACTTTTGACAGTGGCCAACATCCAGGAACAGGACAGACATTCCAGTAGATGAGAAACTCCACTCCACTAGAAACTACTCGCAAATTGTTTGGAAAAGTGACAATCCAATTACTATTAATGTTGCTTTATTCTAGTTAAAGTAATCATTGATATAATTTAGTTTCAAGTTTTTGTTGTGTTTTTGTTGTTTTTTTTTTAAAAATTACGGAAAGTTCTTTTGTTTTGAGAAGAGGCTAAAACATATCTGCACAACATAGAACTCAAATTTAAATTCTTGCCTCTATCACATCCACTTGCTTGCAAACATCTTTCATCAGTTATTGTCTCCTGTTCTCATTTTGTCTTTAGTACTTAAGTTTCTCTGTCCTTGTATCCTAACTCTACTGTTCATGAGCATAAATTAAATCAAAGCAGCAGATATTACTGATTTACAGAACACATTAGGAAAAAACACGGAGAGCAATTTGCCTATTCTTGTATGTTTTACTAACATTCACTTAATTCTCTATTGAGCTCATTTTCCCCTAACTTCAACAGACAGATAATATCCTTAAAAAAATCACTCTGTGACAGATAACTCATTTAACCCATCCTGGACATTAGCAAACAAAACACACACACACACACACACACCCCCCCCCTCCAAAAAAAAAAAAAAAAGCACAAAAAACAAAAGAAAACCCCAAGCACAAAACCAACAACAAACACCAAAAAAAACTTACAGTGATCTTTAGCAAAAAGATTGAAATGAAAAGGGTTTTAGCTTCTAGGCAGAGAAACATTTGATTTTTCATTTTAAAAAAAAAAAAAAAAAAAATCACAATTGGGTAATTACTGTACAAGCCAGAAAGTCTGCTAGTCTAATATCCCATAGCTACTTCTCATCAACCAAATCAAGACAATTTCTTGCAAGGGTACCATCAATTTTATTCCTTCCCTTTTTCTTATCAGGATATTGCTATCTGTACATTAAAAAGCGTTATGCTTACCTGTGATACCCTCTGCCAGTAGATCAGTCATTTTGCAGCACAGTGACAGTAATTTAGTGGTGTAATCATCTAAAAGAATTATCTAAATATATTAAAAAAAACCACAGGCATTTAGATAAATTAATCAGCTATAGTAAACCCATGTTATTTCCTTAACAACTTGCCACGGAAATTTGAAGCTGAAATCTATTTTATTACTCTATATCTTTTCATCACCTGCATATAGCAACTTTGCAGTGGGAAATTAATCTCAAATAGCATCAGAAGGCAGCTCCCTACATACAGGATTTCAAAAGATGAGCTCCATCTTAAGTAAGTAGCTTGTCCCCACTACTCCTACTAGAAAGTATTTAAAAACTTTCACTTTGACACAAGTCTTTTGAATTCCTGATTAATTTACCCCATGGCCTGCTTAAATATATCTGTACTTATTCTAAAACTGTTTTACAGCTTAAGGACCTCTTTTTTTTTAACCCTGCTCCACATGTATTGCACAGCAGTATAATTTTTGAAGTTAATAAAGTGCAAGTCTTCCAAAAGAAAAGTGAAGATAAACAGAAACAGTTTCTAATTTTTTTTTTCAACACTTAAAGAATTGAGACAACTAACCCTTTGTTCTTAGTATGCTAGCCCGTACATTTTTCATTACGTATTATACAGAGATCTGAGTTAACAGAACTAAAATCCATTACTTGGACAGAAAACAATTTAAGTGAAAGTGACAGCCATTAAATGATACTTATTTTTCATGTACTCAGTGATACAGATTACTTGTTCAAGTGATTTTAACATTCTTACAGAAATTATAACAAAACTATACCTTCCATTCTTCCTCTTTCCTGCAGTCATCAAATACTGATGATTTTAGCTCTGTAAGAAGAAAGATAGACAGTTTACCAGTTAAAGGAATCAAATTGTTACTAAAAAAAGTAATTCACCCATTTAGACTCATATGTTTAGAGACCTAAAAAGGGACAAACAAACAAACAAAAAAACCACACCACTGATAAATACCTCTACAGAATTCTTGACCACAAACTGTCCCCACCTGTTTCAGAAAGATGTAGCTAAATTTTTCATTTTTGCTAATATTAAACAACTCCATAAAAATCAGTCTGAATGATCACAGGCCTGTAAATATTTCACTTTGTTTCTATTTTTTTAGTGAACTCTTCCACGAAACAGATTGTGCACATGCAAAAAAATTAAGCTACTCTTTAAGATAAGACAGCTGGACCAACACATTCACAGATCGACCTATTTTAAAATCTATGCTAACTTCGTATTTTCCGAGAACACTCTTACCAAGGAATTAGTCCTTAACATTACAGAGTTCTTTTTAAATAAACTGAGCACCCGAGAGCCTTGTCCAAAATCTCAAATATATTTTTTCTACAATACTTTACTTATTTGCCTATAAAATAAACCAGAACATAAAAATGCATAATCCAGTTGTGTCTTGAACTTGACTTCTGTAATTAAAAATAGAAGTCAGCTTTCTCCCATCATGAAAATAAATTTTATTCCAAGCTATCAGTGTAGCAGATACAGTGTACTTGCCCCTCCAACATTCCAACTGCTATTTGTTTTGTCCTAACCTGCAGCTGCTTTACCCAAATAACTGACCTACACTGGTTTACAGGCTCTCAAAATCATCTGTCTCCAGTAAGCATTCTGAATGCACCAAAAACAATCACAAACCCAGGTATGAATAGTGCTCCATTTTGTCTATGCTTTCATTTCCTTCTCACAAATTTCAAACCAACCATGCATCTTAACTACCTTCTCTCATTTTGTCTTCTCTGAATACATTCAATTAGTTTAAGGCATTTTTCTTCTACTTTCACTTCCTCATCCACATAACTATACACAATCCTGACAGAACAGCAGACTGCTAAATCCCTGCGTGGAAAAAAAAAACCAACCATACAAAAAAAAAAAAAAAAAAAAGGCAAATCACACCTTGGCAACGTTAATGACCCACTTATAACACACTTCCTGAAGAAAGGACTAACACAGCTTGCACTGTAAGCAAGTGTTCTGGAAAATAAAGTTGCAGAAATGCTGAATCATTTAAAAAATAATAATATAGGTATCTATGGCTAGGCTAGAATCTTATTATACAAGTCTAGAACACATTTTAAAGTTGTAAAAAAAAATTCAAGACAGAATTCCTTGTGGAAATAACCTTATTTAAAGATACACACACAGAGATGCAGTATATAGTTAATTTTATAATTTTATCCACAGGAACTACTGCCTCCTAAACACAGGTAGCTTCCCCTGCCCCTATAACTGTGAACTTAACTGACAACAAACTCTGGTGAAGTAACTTTTTCATACACTTCTGCTTCAATTCAGTCTAAAATTGCACCTTACAAAAAGGGCTATCACAGTGGAAAGAAGGGTTTTTAACAGCACCATACCAGAGCACAGGTACAACAATCTTTGTACACACAACACAGGCACAACTTCTTCGCCTATTGGCAGAACAGGAATAAGATACACACTGACAACATGAAGCATCAGCGTCACTGACACATTATTTTCACACAACCCAGCCTTAAAAAAAAACACGTTTGCTGAAATATTAGCAAGCAACAGTTTATGGCCTTGAATTATCCATAAACAAAGTACCAGACAATGTTTAAAACTTAGTTCATCAATTTTCCTTGTTGTTGCAGTCTTGGAAAGACAAGAGTAACTAGTTAACTAACAAAGCATTCTTTTCAGAAGAAGCTTCCTTTTTACAAAGTTTGCAATATAAATGTATTATTATTCACACTGCTTCACCATCACTGTAATCTTTCTTCCTCACGATCCTGTCCACACTGACAACGTCATTTTCAGAAGTCCTTACACGCCCTGATGATGCACTAGCACTTTGATCAGGTTCCCTCCTTTTAAGGGCTAAGTCTTCTACAACACACCTCAGGACAAATCAATCGCTTTACAGTCAAAGGCACAAACGGCTTAACAAAGCAAGACAGGACAAGCAAAGCATCAAAAGCAGGGATTTCTAAAAGTGAAGTTTTAAACAAAGATATCTAACTCATGCAAGCTGGGTACAGATGTTGGCAATCAAGGACTGAACACCACAGGAACAGTCTGCTTTCCTCTTCCTCCCCTTTTTCTGTTTTCTCTTGCAGTGACACAAGCAAGCAGACTGGAGCTTGCAGGTGGGAGCAGAGGACAACGCAGAGGAAAGGCAGCAGGACCTCCCCATTTCAGTGACAGACAGTCACTAGACTGGCTGAGCTGCTCATGGAGTCACGTCAGTACAATTAAGTCCAGCGTGAGGTGGCTACTAACGCCTTCCCCAAAGGTCTCACAGTACCTGAAATACTATTAGCCCTTCTACTCCACTGAGACATGGAGTAGTTACAACTTCATTTTCTGTACCAAACACCGGCAGAACCTGCTCCTAAACATGGCAATAAAAACCTGCAGTTGATTTAGGAAAGTACCTGGGGACACCTTCAGTTTTTTCTTCTGAAAACCGTGAAGCCCAACAAAAAGCGGGCAGTGCCACTTCGTCACACACGACCAGAGAGCCCCTTCTGAAGCCG
>NW_009234285.1:0-6042 GCF_000690835.1 Fulmarus glacialis | reverse complement strand
AAACCTCCCAGGCAAAACATCATTAATCATTGCAGAGTACGGCAGACTAGAAAACCCAACTCCAATCTTCAACAGGTACAGTAAAAACAAGAGCATGGTTCAGGCATGGTGCAGAACAAATTAATATGTTAACAGATATAAATTCCTTAATATGCTCTAATTAATCTGTTGTTATCTCAACCCTTCGCTGCCCCATGTTGGGTGCCAAAAAGGACTGTCGTGGTTTAACCCCAGCCACCAAATAAACCCCACGCAGCCGCTCGCTCACCTCCCCCCCTCTGGTACGATGGGGGAGAGAATCGGGAGGGCACAAGTAGGAAAACTCGTGGG
The DNA here is from genome assembly GCF_000690835.1 of Fulmarus glacialis. Lineage (NCBI taxonomy): Eukaryota > Metazoa > Chordata > Aves > Procellariiformes > Procellariidae > Fulmarus > Fulmarus glacialis. Next base: position 5,712 of record NW_009234285.1, on the reverse strand, counting down.
TTGAGATAAAAACAGTTTAATAATTGGAATAAAACAAAGAAGAACAGTAATAATAACAATGAGAACAACAACAATAGCAGAATATACAAAGCAGGCAATGCACAATGCAACTTACTCACCGACCGTCGCCCGCGTGCCACAAACGGGGGGCGAGCCTCCCCACACCCCTGTTTTTTATACTGAGCATGATGTCACATGGTATAGAATACCCCATTGGCCAGCTGGATCCACCATCCCGGCTGTGCTCCCCCCGCTGCAAGCACCACCCAGCAACAGCCAAAGCATCAATGAGCCATCAACGCTCCTTTAACACCAAACTCAAAACACAGGACACCCCCCAAGCTACTGGGAAGAAAGTGAACTCTGTCCCAGCCAGAACCAGGACACATAGTTTTGGCATAAGCTTCCAGTTTGCAGTTAAATCTACAAGTAGAACGACAATATCCTTAAGCAGCCATCATGCTTACACAAGCAACCTTTCCAAGCAGAGTCTCGGTGGAAAGAAAATCAGTGTGAAGAAAGTAAAGCACCTTTTCACAAGTGTTTATGGGCTCACCGTACTGTGTAGTGCCATCCCTTAGAAAAAAACACAATCTGATGATAAAATAACTGGCAGGACATTAAACTGGTGTAGAAATGGACCAGATCTTAATATCCCCCTCTAAATTATGGCAGCCTTGGAACCAGAGTGTGTGATAATCTGTAGCACAAACTCATAACTAAGGGACTTGCCATCAAACGGCACTATTGCCTTATAGGTCCTCCTGGTACCCCTTTGGTTACTATCGCATAAAGGAAGCATAAATGTTAATTTTCTGGCAGCCCTCCTAAACTGGTCCTTTTTTTCTTAGAAGGATTGTGTAGAATAATGGCATTAAACATTCCAGAAGCATTTGTGTGCCGGGATGTTCATGCCTCCTTTGGACCATACCAAATTCTTCTAAAACTGTTCGCATTAGCTATTTCAGGCCACCAGCGTAGTGCTGCTAACTACTGTTCCCTGTGCTGGCCATTCAGCCATTCAGTCTGTGGCTTGCCTTGGCCAGTCTCAGAAACTGGACTCATGTTCAGACTTGACTTCCTATTTGCAATAGATGCCAGTGAGCACTTGCATACCTGCTACAGAACAGCTGACAAGAGCTTTTATTTGAAAGAGAGCTGATAGCAACGGGGCATTGCATCTCCTGAAAGTGGCTATTGCCTTGTTCAAGAATGCAGGAGCTTTGGAGAGATGGATGCTCACAACACAATGTTAGCTTCTTGAAGACAGGGTCATACCAGTAGGACAGGAACTGCGCTGAGGGCCCTGCTGAGGCCTGTAGGGGCAGCTTTTCTGGGCAAGGGCACAGAGTGCTGCAGAACCCTCATCTGGAGCAGCTGCCAAAGCCCCAGCAGAAACACTGCAGTGTTCATTTGGCAGGAGACACTGCAGCAGCCTGATCACACAGCCTGCTGCATGTCAGGGCACTCACATTCAGCCAGCCCAGGCACCTTACGGGGCGAGAACAAGAACATTTAGCAGTATTACCAAAATCGTTCAGGCACTTCAACTTCACCAAGATTTCTCAGGGGGGTGGGCCCTTGGCCCATTTTGGAAATCCTTTTTTGTACCTTAAGATCCTCTAGAAATCCAGCTCCAAACTTTAACTGCAAAATTTTAACCATTACATCCAGAATTTTCTGCTAGGGACAGGCCAGGTATGTTTTCCAAAGAACATGGGTTGAGTTAAAATTTTTACAACTAATCCTTGAAAGCATGCAAGAGTCATGCTGCCTTGAGATCATGGAGCCAGCTAACATCATTGTTTAATACAAAGCTGTATTTCCTGATTTGGGAAAATAGCTGCTTAGGCACAGGGGGTGCCAAAACTTCTTTGTGCTCTGATTGGTTTTAGGAAGCAGCTGCCTTTTAGGTTATGAATGTGATATGAAATGTAAAAAGCCATGATGAAATTATTTCCTCTTTGGACAGCAATGTTTAAGTTAAATGCTTAAAGAATTTGAGTTTAAAAAGGTTCAGTGCACACCTTCATGATGTGCATAGACATGTATGCTGAGAGCCAGCAAGGCTTCTGTATCATCTATCTTCTTCTCCCCTGTCAGAGGGGTATATTCTGCACCTGAAGGTCAAGGTGCTCAAACCCTGCATTGCCACAGAAAAAGATGAACCAGTCATTGGGTTTTGTGGCAATTTTTCTTTATCTTGATCAGTGAGAGAAATTATTTTGAAACTACATATATAGGAACAAGAATAATGTGTATATCTAGGGATGTGTGTATTCATAGACAAGTACATGAAGATGTACTACATATTAAAACAAAGGTATTCTACAGACCTCTGCTTTTTAAGTTAGTGACTCTTCAGAGAGATGTACCAATTTCTGCTGTGGAGCTACAGTTGCCATTCCAGTAAAACCAGCAGGATAAGAGAAGTACAGCACAGATCACAGTTTGACTCTGAGGGCAAATATCTAATGCAAATCCCTTGTTTTCTGTTATTCTCCTTTGTCCAAATCTTGAGAGTTAACTATTTTCCTGAACACACAGTGTTCTCACAAAACAGAAGAAAAAGTGATTGTTTCAGTATGAATAAGCAAAATTGTATAGCGAACTTGAAAACAGACAGTGGGTTTTCCTTCAATTAGAAGTACCTGCTCAAACATTTTAGATTTTGGAGGCAATTGTCTAAAGCTGAAGACATCAATACTTTTTGAAGGGAGAATATACATCAGTTTAGAAGTAGTACTATCTAGTAATATGTTTACTATTACTAATAAAGCTCCATAGCCAAATCTCATCTGCAGGTAAGTATTGTGTCAAGTCAGGTCACAAACTATTCTAAGTGAATACTGTAAAGGCTCTGTAATGAATAACACTGCATAAAACAAACCAACCAACCACATATACACACCCCTCAGGAATACTGGCTGTCTTTGTGAGAGATCTCACAAACTATTTAAGGAAATACTACAGCCACACAGTACTTATTTCTACCTAGCACAACACAAATAAAGCAAACTTCCACTCAAGTTGGGAGGATGGTCTCTCCCTGCTTAAGGGGAGAATAACTCCTACAGAGGGTAATTTAGATGGTCTCTGAGTTAGGTTCCTGCTATGAATTGATGGCTCCAAAAAAAGCCTGTGTGTCGTGACAAGACAGAAGGTTTAGGAAGAGCAGATCCCCAGTTTCCACTAATAGCACAATTATCTGTTACCCCACAATGCCTACCTTCGTGTTCTAAATTCACATCCATAACCCACCAGTGACTTCCATGCCAAGACAAGCCTTTTGCAAGCTGAGCATCTCCCCAGGATGCTGTGGCAACCATACATTGATCTCCCATTCACAAATGGGGGAGCCTGCTTTTTCTTTTCCGTAGGGGAATGCTGAGCTGTCCAAGCTCCCACTTGGGACCCAGTTCCCAGGGGGAGTAACTGGTGCTCCCACACAGGCCTCTGGAACTGAAAGTGCACCACAATCCTCACACTCGAGCCAGGATTCCCAGCTGAGAACAGGCTCAGTGGAGCCCCAAACTATGCTGTATTGCCAGTAACTTTCCAGAAGTCCAGCCTGAAGATGAATTTCAAGCCATGTTGTTTCAAGATGAGGATGTGAGTGATAAAGTTGAGTTTTCTATCCAACCTGGTGGAAAAGGATGAATTTTTACTGGATTTGGCTGGTAGCCAAGAAAGGTAACATACCAGGGTCTCCTCAGGGTAAGATGCCTCATTCCCCTTGATTGGGGTGATCAGCTACCCAAAGTGCTGGTTGGTAATCCCAGCCAGCATCCTCTTTCTTGTTGACCCTACCTAGCAACTTGCCTTGACAGTAATTACTTCGGGCAAATCTACTGCAACGTTACACTGAGGACTGGGGGACATGTAGTGTGGCAGTGCAGGAGAATCATTCTTTGCCCATCAGGACTTTCCAGTATTTGAGAAGGCATTTTCCCCCTCTGGCTGGGAAGGAAATAACCTTCATAGCAGCCCGTATGGTGCTGTGTCAAAATGTTATGACTAAAGCAGTATAGATAACACAGCAGTATTTTGGCTATTGCTGAACAGTGCTTGCACGGTGTTGAGGTTTTCTCTTTTCCCCATTCTGCTCATCCAGCAAGTAGGCTGGCAATGGGCAAGAAGTTGAAGGGGACACAACCAGGACAGATGACCAAAGGGATATCCCATACCATATGACATAGTGCTCAGCAACAAAATCTCAGGGAAAGAAGGAGGAAGAGGGGGGACAGTCGTGGTTATAGCACTTGTCTTCACAATGAACAGATCAGCATAATGAGGCCCATAAATTCCTTATTTTGCTTTGTCTGTGCACACAGCTTTCACTTTCCCTATTAAACTGTCTTTATATAAGCCACAAGTCTTGTCATCTTCTGTTTTCTGCCCATTGTGTGGGATAGGGGAGCGAGCGAGCGGCTGAGTGGGTGCTTGGCTGCTGGCCGGTGTCAACCCACAACAGCCTCCCAGCAATTTTAAGACTTCTATGAAAAAGAAGTTTAGTGACAAATACATATTCCCTCCCAACTTTTTTTTTTTTAAATAATAAAATACACTTATATTTTACCCTACTTTAATTATTAATGGTCTCTGTCTTGTTATTTCGCCCACAAACTGATTATATCAATGGAAACTCCCTTCAGCTTTCTACAAAATCCCTCTAGCACCTTACAGATTTTCCTCCAGTCTCTGACTGGAGCTTGGCAGCTTTGGTCACATTATCAACACACACAGAGACAATATACATACATATATACTAAACACAACTCATCTAGAAAGGGAAATTTCACAGAAACATAAATTAAGCTCATATCTATCACATCTACAAAAAAAACCCACACAGTTCCGTATATCTAATACATGTTTAAGTTTGATTACAGGATCCTAATTACCTTTCTTCTTACACGCAATAGCTACTAATTCTATAGGTTAGTTATAAGCCAGCCTCTTGTCCATCAGTGCGTTCCCCCAACAACCTGTTTTCATGCCTTCCTTCTCTACCCCCACTCCCTCCCCGCCCCCACCTTTTAGTCTTAGACCATGATCATCCTCCTCAGACTATGACAACAAATGGCCTTATCAAGCCTCCCACAGTTTATCAGTTTTGTCGTGCTTTGCCAGACTTCACTGACTCTCTCTCATTTGGAGATTTGCACGAACACAGTAATCAAGTGTGCACACAAGTGTGTTAAAGCTGTCACCCCGGCCTGCCACAGTACCAGAACAACTCTATAGCCACAGAGCTGTGCACACCACTGCTTTTCTCCTTCCCCTCCAAAAGGCTTCAGTGTTTAAATTGTATATGTAAGTGATGTGTTCCCTTATTCAGTAGCAGCAATTAGCTTTGCTATGATTTGGTTTTGTTGTTAGCTACAGACCATTGCACAATTGGATAAAGATCCCCGGCCTGCCACAGTACCAGAACAACTCTATAGCCACAGAGCTGTGCACACCACTGCTTTTCTCCTTCCCCTCCAAAAGGCTTCAGTGTTTAAATTGTATATGTAAGTGATGTGTTCCCTTATTCAGTAGCAGCAATTAGCTTTGCTATGATTTGGTTTTGTTGTTAGCTACAGACCATTGCACAATTGGATAAAGATACAAGTAGCATCCAAGAACAGCCCTGGCTGTAACGGTCAGTTTGCTGCACTTTCCATTTTCCCTAGATGCAGGCCGGCTGCTTTTATGAAAGAGGGAAAG
>NW_009234284.1:0-6410 GCF_000690835.1 Fulmarus glacialis | reverse complement strand
TGTCATTGATGAAGATATTAAACGGTACACAGATGTGTATCTATCTATGACTAGAATACTAAAAGTTGTTTTTTTAATATACCTGTCAAAATTTCTTGAGCTGGGTAGAGACTTTAACTTATTGTATGAAATATGTATGAAACTTCCATTTACTGTTGTTTTCATGTTTGTTCATAATTTTTTATGACTTTCTGTTCTGTCGCAAAATACTAATATACTTATTTCATAGTAACATCAGCATTAATCTGTGTCCACAGGAAAATTATTCAATCCTCATTTTTTTTGGTAATAAACCAAACTAAAATGAATAAAAGTTTTGTTTTCCCCTTTCAGAATAGTGATATTTAAATATTAATTCTTCACAAACACATTCATGATTTCTGGCATCTTCTCTTTTATTTATAATGTAAAACTGCAGAAAATGTATTTTTTATCTTTTCCATTTCTGGCGCATGTCACTTCAAATCTGCAGAGTTAAAATATAGTAAATTTTTCCATCTTTCAAGATTTTTTTCTTTGCATCTTATCATAGAACTAAAATAGTTTCATTTTCAGATGAAGTTGATCTGTCTTTGTTTCTCTTGCCCTTAGTTTTTTCACACTTTTTAAACTCTACTAGATCATATTTCTTCTTTCTTCCACCGTGCTTTAATGAGACATAGATTGCAAGCAAACTAATATTTTTATCCTGTTCCCATTGATCTGAAATCCTGTGATCTGAAGGCACACCGTGATACTGTGAGACAGTGACACACAGTAACACACTGTTTCTCATGTGGTTATATTTTCTGAATTGTTTTCTTCAGTAAAATCAACAGGAACTTTTACTAACTTTATTATCACCTTATATGGTAGATAGGATATAGTGTAGATTTTCTTTTTCTTTTAACTGTTTAAATTACTGGGCAAAGGAAAAACAGTAAGCTTACTGCAAAATTTGCTTCCTTGTATTTTACAGTATAATGTATATTTCAATTAAGCTCAAATTCTGTTCCTTGTGGAGATGTTCATTGGAATTTTTCTTCCTGTGTGCTGACCTGTCTTGTGAGCGAAGTAATTTCAGAATTCAACAGTGGTGTGGGTTGTGGGTTTTTTGGTTTGGTTTTGTTTGATGTTTTGTTTTTATTTTTGTTTTCTGTGATCGCTTTTAAGCTACCATACTTGTCTGAAGTTCAGTGTTAATACTGCATGTCTTAAAGACAATTATGTAAATCTGAACAGCAAAAGATTTGTTTTACAGTTACTGATTATATCTGTCTTACTGTGCATTTAGTAGTAATGAACTCTTAGCACATACTAATTGCCACAGGTGTTGGGAAATGGATGTTTTGGTAATATATTCATGTAAGAGTATGGCAGAATGAACTTGCAGAATGGCAGATCTACTACTTGCTGTAGATCACGACAGCTACAGCAAAGTGTTGTTGCAGATATTAAGTCAATAACTAAAGATAACATTTCTGAAACTATAACTCAGATTAAAACCACCATTATTTAATACTTGCATTATAATGGAGAAATTTATTAAGTCTCCTTTCAAATGTTTTAAACACAGAAATTTGATTAAGAATTTGCAAGTAATTGTGAAGAGAGAAAAAGTACTTTTTGGAGTTTTCAGGCATTCACTCTTCAAATTGGCAACGTTTTGCCTAAAATAAATGGAAAACAGCACTTCTGTGAGATAGGAAAAAGCACTTTCAAAAAGTGCCATTCTCTGCCATATGCTCACTCAGAGCAGATCACTTAAGCTGCAAATTGCATAGGCTGTGGTCATTGTCACTACATATATAGTCACACACACACATATACATATTTTTTCCTCAAGTATATCAACAAGGCTTCTACAGTGTATAAAATCTACAAAAGATAGAAAAAGTGACAAAGAAATTAATGTTCAATAATAACAAGCAGTAGAGCTTGCTTTTCTTTTTTTAAAGAGATTTTGAAGGATGCAAAATTTTTATGGTAGTTAAAAAATAAATTGGAAATTCAATAGCGTTGTGTGAAATCCATCCGTGGTTTTAAATAGAAACATACCATCAACAAGTAACTAAGCCAAAAGTTGCACTAAATCGAGTATTCGGGGGAAACTCTCACTGTATGGTTCCCTAGGATGCCAGATAGTTTTGGCATCCTCTGTTGTATGAGGTTGAAAATATTTGATCTGGCTCCAGATATTCTGCCTTGTAATTCATGAAACCTTCTAGCCTTTGACTGCTTCTCCTCTATTGTCTCATTATCTGGGGAGGTTTATATTTGTAGTAAATGTAGGCTGTAAATGTTTAAGCTTGGGCCAGGTTTCTTAGCAGCCCCGTGTTCAAGCATAAAACTGTACAATGTGTAAAAGTCACTAATAGACAGACCAGATTAGCCTTGTTATTAAGTCGGAAGGAGCACTGAAAATGAATAAATATTAGCCTAAAAACAAGGGGGGGAAATTGTTATGGGGAAAAGTACAACTGGATAAAGTGGGTATTCATCTCCTTGCCTTTAAAAAGAAGATCTCAAACAAAATAACCTGGGAAGAAAGCCACTCCTGCTCTACCAAAAATGCAGATTAACGGGAAGAGGTAATATATATGCAAGATCTGTAACCCAGCTGCCTGGGTGGGGGAAATAAGTGACTTTATTCTGAACTTGAAAGAAGTCCAGTAATTGGATTTACAGCTGTGATAAAGTTTATGTAGTACTATAGGATTTAAGGAAATGCAGTCTTTTTTCAAGTATATGATTGCTTTAATCTCTTCTATTGTGGTTTTGGCTAGTTGTTGTCTTCCATGATTCAGAGCTATTGGTGGTCGAGGGCAATTACCATTAGTTTAGTAGAAGTGTACAGGAAAATTAAAATAGCAGAATTTCAGATTTGGAATAATCCCTTGTTCGAGATGGTGTTTTCTGAATATCATATTATAATATTGTCCTGGTTTCGGCTGGGATAGAGTTAATTTTCTTCCTAGTAGCTTGTATAGTGCTGTGTTTTGGATTTAGTATGAGAAGAATATTGATACCACACTGATGTTTTAGCTGTTGCTAAGTAGTGTTTACACTCGTCAAGGACTTTTCAGCTTCCCCATGCTCTGCCAGGTGCACAAGAAGTTGGGAGGGAGCATAGCCAGGACAGCTGACCCAAACTGGCCAAAGGGATATTCCATACCATATGACATCATGCTCGGTGTATAAGCTGGGGGGAGTTGGCCAGCAGGCAGTGATCACTGCTCGGGGACTGGCTGGGCATCGGTCTGTGGGTGGTGAGCAATTGCATCGTGCATCACTTCCTTTGTATATTCTTTTATAATTATTATTATTACTACTACTGCTATTTTACTTTATTTCAATTATTAAACTGTTCTTATCTCAACCCACAGGTTTTCTTACTTTTACTCTCCCGATTCTCTCCTCCATCCACTGGAGTAGGGGGAATAAGCGAACGGCTGTGTGGTATTTAGTTGCTGGCTGGGGTTAAACCACGACAAATATTTTATCTGTATTTGAATTTATCCTCTCATTTGTATTCCTAGGCAGTAGGAGAGTGACAATGGAAGTTCTTGAATTGCTTGTTGAAGACATGTTCCTTATTGGTGATGCTATTTCTGAAAATGTTTGGGAAGATGATAGCCTTTTTGCACTGGAATTGGTAAGATTCTTTAGGCTTTGATAGCTGTATTTAACAGTCTGCTTTTATAAAGCTCTCACATTTTCTGCAATCGTTCATATACATATCTAATCTTCTGTTGAGCTACCCTTTTGAAAATCTTAAATAGTTTATTACTAGTTCTATCACTGGCACACTCTTTTTATTTTAAATGTAAGTTCTTTTACCAGATGATACTTAAAGTTTCACCTCAAGAAAATAAGTAATGAATTTTGTCTTGTAGTGAAAGGCTGTTAAGCAGCCATTGAGAGAAACTCGGGTAGGGAAGGGGATCTGAGGGAAAAGTACCGACTACAAATGTTGAAGACCAATTTCATGTAAATGACAACTTTTCCCTACTCCTTATAAACTATCTGTTTAAAATTAGGGAGATAACTGTTTAGATCCAAGACTGGATTGTAAGATACATGGTATTTATTTCCTACACAGGACTGATAGATCCCTGCACAGATTTCAGCTATCCTTAACTCTTATTGCTTAGCTGAGAAAGAAAGGAGAATGCTTTTTTGCCCAGGAGAGATTCAAAGTATTAAAGTGCTGTTGACCAAACAATTTAAATTGCTGGAAATACATACCTGAGCACAGTTGAGAGTTGTTATAGACATGAAATATCAAATTAGTAAATAACAGATGAAATAACAATGGGTGACTTGCTTTTTTGAAGACAACTGAAAGCTGAAACATAAGCAAGCATAGTTTATGCACGTAATGAACATACCAGAGTTGCAGACTGAAACTTGTCTAAAAACTTGAGTTAAGTGTAGTCTTCAACGCATATGACTTAAGTTAGAATTCATGAAAATACCACTGAATATGAAACAATGTTATTACAATAATTATTAATTAAAATATTACTGTAGGCTTCCCTATTCTCTATTTTACAAATGATAATATTTATATTATTTATAGGACCTAGCAGTGAATGAGAACTTTTTTCTTTGAATTTAGTGTACTGATCTGTCAAAATCTATTATAATTGATCAACATCAAGTCAGTACTGAAGATTCCTTGCAGAACATTTAATCTAAGAAGCTTAATATAATCTTTTGCCTAGTTGTTGTATGACCTGAATCAGTATATTACATTGCATATAAATCTGGCAAACTACAGTAGAAACTGTGAGCATCATCACATGTACTTCATACTGATTGTTGTTAGTAGGATAATGTTTGTTTCCAGGCTACTAACAAGCAAAACTCTGCAAATAAGCTGGGTAATTGTATACAATTATATTGATTTTTAAAAAAGGAAAAAAAAAAAAAAGCTTTGCTGATATAACTTTATTCCATTGGTAGAGCTTTGAGATTTATTAGTAAAATACTTTTCAGCTATAAAATTCACCTCCCATTGAAAGTTATGAATCTGCATCAATTTGTGATGCAGAGCTGGACTGTGCAGTGCAATTCAATGAAGCCAATTTTGGTAAAGCAATTGCAAGGCAGGAGATAAAAAACAGCTCTTCATCTTTCTTAGTGTTTGAGTAAATAAAAATAACAGAATGGACAATTTCAGGAAACAACTGTTAAACTTACCTTTATATTATTTAGTACTATATCAAATAAAATGCCCTTTATTAGAAGTAGACTGTGGTTTTAGAGCTGTTAGGCTTCAGTGCTTAGAAAACATTGCTTCCTCTTTGTATTTTGTATTAGCTCCAAGGGAGGGAGGTCATGTGTCTCCTTTCTAGGAACTTGAAAGCATTTCTTGCATAACTTTATTACTTTATATTTCTTTGTTTATCCAATTTTAAAATTCTGCACTGGAATATCTTTGTGAAAAATACGTATTTTGGAAATCCCATTCAAAAATACTTAAGTTTTAACTGTATGTATTTTACCCATGTTTTTATGCTTCCTTCCTCCGAAGTAAAGTTTTTACTATTTTCCAGTTTTGTCATGTGTACTTAAGTGCAGTTTGATTCTACCATGTCAAAAAGTTAGATAGTGCAGATTGCTGTAGCCCCTCAGCTTTTTTGGATCACTGGCTTGGAGATAGTCATCCCTGTCTCACAGAGGAATAAACTTTTTGAATCTGCTGTTGATTTGAGACTCCATGGTCTTGAAGCAGAGGCTCTTCCTGCCTCTGCAAACTGTAGCAGGGCAGAGAGAAACTTGCTTTTTGAACTCCTGAAGATGAAAATGAATCCTTTTCATCTTACTGTGTAATAACGTGTGTTGATAATTACTTCAAAAGACTGATTTCATTTAGTCAATTGCTTCTTGTCATTTTCTTCAACTTCAACTTTGTTGAGTCAGATAAATAGTGCTTAATTGCTTAACAGTGATTATCAATTTCTGGAATTAATAAGCTAAATCTAATAAGCTATTGCCTTCTTAATTGTTATTTGGCATTCCAAAACTGGCAACTGAAGTTAATGCTACCTTTGTTCTAGTGTCCTTAAGTACAAACTTGGCTTTTTCAGGTGACCAAAAGTCTAGAAAATAATTTTTTCTCCAATGTCAATGAGCTGGATTTATCCAAATGATAGTGATTATCGAGTAAGATTTTACATAATCTGAGAAACATGCTGCTGTTTCCTTTGAGAATGAATAGGCATAAAAAACATTTGATGTTCTCGGAGTTTGGATTGTGGGTTGTTTTGGGGTTTTTTTAAATTTTTTTTTTTTTTTTTAGATTTTAAAGTAAAGCTTTTTTAGCAGGTTCAAACCAGCTACTAATATTTCCTTATTAAAAGTGAACTGCAAAATAGTTAAAATTCCAGAAGTTCAAAAGTGTAGTGAGCAGGAATTAAGGGGGG
>NW_009234283.1:2046-2675 GCF_000690835.1 Fulmarus glacialis | reverse complement strand
GCTGTTCATCCGGAGGAGGGGGAGATGTGGGGCTGCGGGTGCTGCCCCGGTCCTGGGGGTACGCAAGGCTCTGCCTCCCCAGGCGCCTGCCGGGGCCCGTGCTCGGGGTGCGCGGGCTGAGCTTTCAACCCGATAAAATAAACATCAAACCCTCGCCACCATTTCTGGAAGGGAAAGGGTATTCTCCGTCTGGCCCAGCACCCCGCAGCCGTGGAGGAGATATCAAAGGCTGCAACAGTCAAGTACTGAGCGCGCAATATTCACCCTAATATCCTCCTGCTTCGGGAGCACCTTCCACCCCAGCGGCCTCACCTTCCCGCCTGCTTGCTGTGTATCAAAGCCCCACGGCCAGACCGTGGCGAGGATGGATGCTGGCACCCACGCACCCAGCCAGGGCACTGCTCTGCATGCTGCTGGCTGCAGCTCCCGGCTGGGGAAGGCTCTAGGGGTGCAGGATAAATCCCAGCTGCTGCAGCAGCACTTTGCAAAGAGGTGACCAAAACCCATCCTGGACCCCCAGCTGGGGAGCAAAGACATTTTGCCCCCCTGCTTCTCAGTTATGCCCCCCCCCAGGGGCAGTTTTGTCCGAGCCCAGACCTCAACGCAAAGGGCTCGGTGTCCTGCAGCTT
>NW_009234283.1:1658-1967 GCF_000690835.1 Fulmarus glacialis | reverse complement strand
CCGAGCCCAGACCTCCACGCAAAGGGCTCGGTCTCCTGCAGCCTCAGAAGAGCCCGATGTCCCCTGTGGACACCGAAATCTTTCCCCTCGGTGTCTGAAACCCACCCACGGTGGCAGCGAGGGGCTGGAGGGGAGGGGACGCAGCTCTCCCGTTTGCTGTCCCTGCGCCGCAGCGATGTCACGCTGGGAGATGACCCATTTTTTGCTGAACCAGCATCACAGCACAGGGTTAATAGAGCAGTGGGCTGATTTCTGCCACGGAGCATGTGCTGGGAGCCGTCGGGGCAGGGCTGGCTCAGCCCCCAGCTC
>NW_009234283.1:1142-1475 GCF_000690835.1 Fulmarus glacialis | reverse complement strand
CCAGCTGGCACCGTGGGCGGGAAAGGTGTCAAGCAGCTCGCTTTTGGGAGGGCAGAGCTGCGGCGGATGGGGTGATGGGCACCAAGGGCAGGGTGACTGCAGCCTGCCCTGGGGAAGAAACCTGCTTGCTATCTGCCAGGGAGCAGTTTAAAGCCCCCGGGAGCCTCCTGCGTGTGCTAGAGCAGAGGAAATCGTGCTGGTGCAGAAGCATCAGCAAAGCCTTTCCACCCTGGGAGTGCACCATGGCTGCTAATTTGGTGATTCTCCCACTGAAAACCCACCCGCAAAGCACCCGGCTCCCCCCAGGCCCCTCCTGGGGAAGGCGGCGGGAGC
>NW_009234283.1:676-1072 GCF_000690835.1 Fulmarus glacialis | reverse complement strand
GAGCGTCCCCAGCCCCTCCACACCTCCCTCGGAGTCTTATATAAAAGAGCTGGGACAGGGAAAAGGGGGAGACTTGGGGACTTTTTTCTTTTATTTCCCCAGAGCTAAAAAAAGATACAATTAAGTGATTCTTTTAGCTCCTAAACTTCCCAACAACCCCTTTACTGTCAGCGCAGAAGCAGCTTCATTATATCTGCCTGGCTAGATAAGGATGCTTCTCTCCTCCTTCTCCCCCCTCCCTTCTTCTTGTCCCCATCCCTCCCTCCCTTCTTCCACATCCCTCTCCAATATTACTCTCCCCAGCTTTGCAGGCTGAATGCTCAGGGCTGGAGGGAGGGAGGGAAGGAGCCGAGGTGCCAGCGGTGTTTGGGGGACCCGGGCGAGGAGTGGTGCTGT
>NW_009234283.1:0-548 GCF_000690835.1 Fulmarus glacialis | reverse complement strand
CAGGGCACGGAGGAAGGTGGCAGAAGGAGTTTGGAGGGAGCGGAGCTGGCAGAGCTGGGGCAGAGGAGCAGCTCTGGACCTTCCCGCAGGGCACTTAAAAGAAGATAGGAGCGAAAAAAAAAAAAACACCACAAGAAAAAAAGTGTGGAGAAAGGAAAACAGGGCACTCTGCAGCTGTTCCCGTGCAAAACTCAAAGCCAGCGGAGCTGGTCGCGCTCATTAATATTTCCACTCACTTCCTAAGACAGGCAGCAAGCCTGACCTGCAAAGGGACCCTCGGAGACGGAGCAGAGGGCTTGTCACAGCGGAGGCAGTTGAGCCTCCGCCACAGCACCTCGCTCCTACCCACACCAGGCTCCGGGGCGGTGTCGGACTCGACCTGAGGAGAAAGCAGCCATTTCAGGCCGGTTTCTGCCTGACCCCTCTGTACATCACACACACCAGCGCTCAGCGACCTGCAGTGCTTGGGGGTGTTTCAGCCATGGTGAGAACATTATTGGCAACAAGGAGACCGGGGGGTAGAAGGGGGGTCTCAGCGCACCCTGATG
>NW_009234282.1:1042-1329 GCF_000690835.1 Fulmarus glacialis | reverse complement strand
ATCACCCCCGTAAGGCTCAAGGGAGTTTACTTCTTCCAGCCCGCGGTGGCGGGGGGGGACAGGCCTGAGACGCCTCCAGCATGCGTGCTAGGCCCGGGGCAGCTGCAGCCAGCGTGATCAGAAATGTTGTCCAGCTATAAAACTGGCTTCCAGCTCTGTCTAGACTGGAGGGGAAGAGAGAGAGAGAGGGCTGTGTTTTTTAAAACTCCGGTGGATGGCTTCCCCCACCTACTTTATTTCCAGAGGGAGCTGACACATAATTTAGGCGAAGTTTGAGACCCTCACCG
>NW_009234282.1:0-1018 GCF_000690835.1 Fulmarus glacialis | reverse complement strand
ACTTGTAAGGGGGTTCAGACAGGTCTCCCCCTGCTCACCCCGGCTACGGTTTTCCCGAAGATGCACATTTTGGACTAAACTTACAGATCCCCCGCGGAGGCGCCCGATCAGGCTCAAAGAAGTGAGAGTGAAATGAGATTTATATTCCAGCTCCTTTCTCCCCTCAAAGTGCAAGCCCTGGAAGGCACAATATCGTGTTCCGATATCACAGATTTTGTCGTGCGGTTTCGCTCTGACCTTCAGATTCATGAATTAAAGTCCGGGAGACAGAAACCTACAGCCTCCCCCGCGCTCCCGCTCTGTAAGATCGTCTTCTCTCGTGTCTTGATTTTTTGCCAAGGCATTTATTACTGTAGAACAAAAACACACCACGGGACTTCTTCTACTGACTGACTGTCAGTATTTTTTTTTTCCTAAAAATGAGCAAATGAAAGAAAGAGACGCGAGAAGAAATTGCGTTTAAAAACTGCGATTCTCTGCCCCCCGGTTATGGCAGACTGGTTAAATTGTGACCTTCCCCATCCCCGACGCAGTTTCCAAAACTGGCTATAAAACTGCACATTTATGGATATTTAAACCGGATGGGAACGAGCTAATTAAGCCCCAACAAAAAGATAATGTGCGCTATACAAAACAATCTGAATAAAATGACTCAGCGGTAGATCTTAGACCTGTTTTTAGACCGTTTTCTTATTCCGAGACGCAGACAACAGAAATTACTAGGAGCATACGGAGTTTTCGGTCCCTATTTAAACCTGAATGTGTATTTTAACGTGAATGTATGTTTTAAGAAAATCAAGGCGAATTGCAGCTATTTCATCTAATTTTCACACGCACTCGGAAGAGGTTCATTAATGCATTAAATAAATAAATAAAGCCCAAGCCGACGGCGTGAGTAATCCCTCTACGAAACCGTGCCTCTATTGTAATAACCGCTAATAGTGGCATTAAAGGTTTTACTAAAACAAAAGTGCCATTAGGGCTTCTCTGGAGCTGCGCGGCCGTTCCCAGGAGGCGG
>NW_009234281.1:587-1011 GCF_000690835.1 Fulmarus glacialis | reverse complement strand
GAGAGGACACCCCCGCAGCCCCCTGCTTGCATCGTGCAGTCAGCCAGGACCAGGGGACACAAACTGCTGGCACAGGGGTTGCCAACCTCGGCCTTTTATACCAAAACAACCCGGTGCATCGGGGCCTCTCTTTTTTAGTCACCTTTTAATTAAAGTCTCTGCTCTGAGGAGGAGCTGGTGCCAGTGGCTGGCGGGACCCCTTGCTTGGTGAGGTGAGGAGACGAGACCGGGGGAGTCCATGGGGCGTGCGGGATCAGCACTGCCCCAACACGATCGTGGCTGAGCTTCTACCCCAGCTCTCGGCCCAACTCCTGCCCGAGCAGGGGTGAGGTGGGCTCCTACCTTGGATTGAGGGGCTCTGTGCTCCTCTGCCCCTTACCTCCCCGGCCTGGTGAGGACAGGAGGGACCCTGGAGGGGCACTGG
>NW_009234281.1:0-546 GCF_000690835.1 Fulmarus glacialis | reverse complement strand
GGGAGTTCCAGCAGCAGTCACAGCGCAACGCCAAGGACCTCCTTTGGTCCCAGCATCTTGCGCAGGATCCTGACCCTCACCAGCTTCTGTGACACCTTCCCCAGAGCCGCTTTCCTCACGCCCTGAAAAAAACTTACCTTCTGTGAGACCAGAGTTTGCCCAAAAGCGCCCTGAGGTGTCTCCCTGAAACGGGGCTGGGCTCGGCTCTCCTTGGGCCCCCTTTCCTCTCCTCCTCGAGAGGAGGGAGGGAAGGCAGAGACCCTGAAGAACAGGAGCCCTTCCGGGGCTCCTTCGTCCCTGGACGCTAAACAAAGCACACGCATGCCCGCTGGGGTGGCTCATTAAATATCCTTTTATTCCTCATTTTTAAAATGGCTAATAATAATAAAAAAACCAATGGCGTGGCTCGCAGAGGCCACGGGAGAGATATTGCCGTAGAGAAAGACTCAAGTAGTGCCTGAAGTTTTGCGGGCCCCCGCTGGGGTGGTTTGCCCAGGCGAGGTGGGGAGCAATGGGCTCCTTGGCTGCGTTGGTTTTTTTTTGGCA
>NW_009234280.1:13608-37734 GCF_000690835.1 Fulmarus glacialis | reverse complement strand
CCGGACCCGTCTCGGTGGGACTCGCCGTCCCCGTAAGGCGGCGGAGGTGACCGGGCGGAGGAGGGTTATGGTAATTTCCTGAAGCAATCTGTTTTTTTAAAGAAAAGAAGGAGGAATGCTCAATGAGGTCGCATCCTGTCGTTGCCCAGATTGGTTACTGGAAGGGTTCAGACCCGCTGCTGGTCTTGTCTTTTGTAGTAGCTGTGTGCGTTGGCACGGAAGCGGTGGGAAGATGGCATTTTTGCCGTAGATCTTTCAGGAATGTTGTGAGTTGGGGCACATTTGTCAGGACAGGCTGTCGGAAGACACTGGGCATTTTGGGCGTCCCAGTCTCTGCTGTGAGGTGTCTCCCTCCCGTCCCCTCCTGTGCGATGGAGGGGAAACTCAAATCCTCAGCCAAGTCTCTGGTCAAAAGTCATGAGACAAGTGAAATCTCAGTCTTTAAAAATAGTGTCTTGAAATAATACGTTGTGTGTTATTTGGTTTAGAGCCTGGAATTTTCATTTTTTATATTCTCAAGCTTTTCTCCAAAACCCAAAAGGAAATAACAAAACTTTTGTTTTCTTAATGAAAGCTGAGATTAACATCTCATCATCTTCGCCTTCAGAAACTGAGGTTTTAGGAGCACTGAATGTTACCAACTTACGTTAAAATGGTAAGTGCTTTCTTTCAAGTACAGCTTTGAAGAAGTCTGACTGAGGGAAACCATGGGCCCAAGACCAGTGGAGAAGTCTGTGAAGAGACAAAATCCGTGAAAGGAATGAAACCAGAGGAGGAGATGAGACCGCGTGGAGGCCTGGCCAACTGAAGTAGATACTGTACCTTGGCCCTGTTTAGAGGCCTCAGAAGGTATTTGACTGATACCAGCTGAAGCACTATTACAACGAAGGGAGAAGTTGGAAAGAGCATTGTCACTGAGCGCTGCCCAGGTGTGGCTGTAGGGTTAAATTCAACATTGGTCTTCCAGAGAGAGGAGAGTGTTGATTTTGTGTTCCTTAGCTCACCAGCCATTGCTGGAGAACACGTTTGTGTTTTAGCCACTTCACCACTGCCATATCTCCTCTCATCTCCATCGCTCTGTCTTTTCACTGTTCTTGAGTTCTTCTTCCTCAGTCCTCCCCCTCCCCAGGTGCCATCATGGAATCTATAATTCAAAGATTTGGGTAAAGATGACAGGAACAGTACAGAGAGCAGCATAGAGCCTGTGGGGCACCTTACAAAGCACACTCTAAAGAGCAAGACTGGGTTTTCAAGAAGATAGAGTTGCCCATCATTCTTTCCTGCGCTGTGCCTCAGTGTCCGGGGTAGAAACCCTTTCCTGCCATACCTGTCTGTGCCACTGTCCCTTCAGCTGCTTGCCCTACTGTGCTGCCCTCCCGCTGCCTGGAGAGCCTGGCGTTCCCTACTCAGTCACTGCTTTGAGTACCTGCGTGTAGCCTGCTACTCCCACACACCAGCTCCTGTCTTGATGACTCTATGAAGAGTGTATCTGTGATAAAAGAAATCTGTAGCTGGACGCTATCACATGGGTAAGTGGCTCTGTATACCCATCTGTGGTAGAAGAGGGTCGGACAGAGTCACAGTATGCCCCATTTATTTCAATGAAATATTCTTGGAGTAAGAGTAGTGTTTGGAGCTGAAAAGAACCTAAAAGATCACCTTTTAGAGGTACATCTTGCTGCATTAATCGCAGTGAAAGTCCTTCCTACCCCTACCTCATTTCCCTCCTTGGGGGAGGAAATATCCCAGCAGAAAGACAAAGAGCTGGAGGAAGAAGCTCGGTATTGCTGGGATGGCCCCGGCTGCTGTGCCAGGGGGAGCTGGGACACGACATCTGAAAGTTTCTCAGGATCCCAGCTGACGTGAAGGTGTAGAAAGGGAATGATTCAGAGTCCCAGGTGTGAAGAGCATGCCTCAGCCAGATCCTAACCCACATGTGGAAAGTTCCTGGAGCAGTTCCTGCTCCTTTCCTCCTTTGTCAGCTATAGTTTTCCTAGTCATAGGAAAGGCTTTTCCTTCACCTAGGCTTTTCCTAGTCACCAGGAGGGGGTCCTGAAAGAAAGGCCTGTGGCTAGCAGACCTTCCCCCCTTTGCTGCAGCAAGGTCAAAGGGAATCAGGAAAGGGGCAGTGGCACTGTGCTTTGGCAGTCTTTCACCAGCTGAGCCCTGATTTGGATCCTAATTCTATTCCACACCCTTATGAGAGAAAGCAGATTTAATGATGATCCAAATAAGAGTGCAGCTTTTTGAGCGATTGGACGAATCAACTGTTAAATACAAACCACATCTCACTTGTAACAGAGGACTTTATTGTAATAACAGAAGTATGCATTCATCATATTCAGACATCTTCAAAGTTTCCCAAAAGTAGAGAATAAATGCAACAGTTCAGCAATAAAAATTGACAAACTTATAAACACTCAGAAGAGAAACTTTAAAGACAAATTTTGGCAACTTTAAATGCAGTCATAATATCAACAATGTTACTGAAGTACAGAGGTAATACATAACTATGCAGAATATGTACAATTCTGCAATCGTAATTCAAACAATTTCCTATTGTATAGAGCTGTATCTTTAATAGAAAATTTTTCAGAAACACTTCTTAGTTATTGTGAAAATTTGGAAGACTGAAGGGGCCAATCATTCCATATCAAAAACAACCAATGAAATGACGAAGTGTAGAACATGTTGAACAAGTGGTACCTTCATGTCTATGAAAACTGTCTTGGGATACTCTAGACTAAATATAAGTGCTTGAAAAGCAAGAAACACCTCCCTTTTCTAGATCTGGAAAGTTAAAAAAGAAAAAACACCCTTGAATTTATCATTTATGGGCTGACTACAACTAAGAAAACTTTGGCTAATTTATCTCATTCTTTTTTTTTTTTTTTTCCCAGTTTGCTTTAGAGGAGGTTGGGGCAGGAAGTCCAGATCTGAATAATAGGAAGGAAGTCTTTCATTAAGGGGCTGGGGTTTTTTATGATTATCATGTGAAGTTACTTAGACAGAACTGAAATATTAACGAAAATCTTGGAGAGGTGGATTAGCAGTCAAATCTGCATGATGAAGGTAATGAATTGTTTGATTCCCTCCTATCAGGTGTATGTGTGTATACTTTTCTTTTTCTTCTGCACCGAATTTGAGGTTACTGGAAACAAACCAACTAACAACAAAGAACAAAGGAAGAAAGAATAATTTAGAACAATGGCATTTTCCGCAGTACCAGCTAAATAAATGCTTGAACAGGTACCTACATATGCTTGCAACTTTCAAAAGATGAGATACAGATGAAAAACAACCACCTTCCTTAAACAGCATTTCTAGAAAGCATTCAACAGATAGAGGATTTGTAAGCAAACTACACTGGGCTGCAGTTCCATCACTTCATACCGAGGATGGTCGGTATTTTAGTAAAGGAGTGGAATCTGGAAAGCCAAAGCTTGGCTGGAGTTGCAACTGAAAGAGAATGTGAAGGGCAACAAAAAGGGCTTCTAAAGGCCCATCAGCAGCAAAAGGAAGACAAGGGAAAATGTGGGCCTGCTGCAGAATTGGGTGATTAACCTAGTGATAAAGGTCAAGGAAAAGGCTGAGATACTCAAGGCTTCCTTCACCTCGGCCTTTACTGGGAAAAAACCCACATCTCCCAAGCTTCCATGGCTAGTAGCAGAGTTTGGGGGGAGAGGGAGACTACCCACAGTAGATCAAGTTAAAGTCCACGGATTCAAACTGGGCATATACAAGTCCACTGGACCAGCTGGCGTGCATTTGAACATTGAGGGAGCTGGCCAGCGTTACTGTGTGCTCACTCCCTATGACATTTGAAAGGCTGTGGTAGTTGGGAGAAGAGTGCCAGTGATTGAAAAAAGGCAAATGTTATGCCTTTAAGTTCAGTTATGTCTGACCCAACCTCACTGACTTCTGGCTTAGCGAGCAAGGGGAAAGCAGAGGATGCCATTTAAGCTTGACTTTATTAGGGCTTTTGATAGGGTTTCTGTCAGTAACCTTATAACTGGGGAGATGTTCATGGGGTGGGCAGACTATGTGTGTGAAAAGCTGGCTGCACCACCAGGCTTGAAAGGTAGCACCTCGTCGGTTTGAAGTCTGATGCCCAGTTAGGAGGGATCAGGGATCGATACTGGAGCAAGTCCTGTTTGATATGTTCATCAATGACTCGGGGTAGGACAGAATGCACCCTCAGCAAGTTTTCAGCTGATCTCCACGCCAGACTGGGGAGATCAGCTGACGTACTGGAGGCCACAGCTGCCATTCAGAGTGGCCTTGGCAAGCTGCAGGAACGGGCCAGCGAGAACCTTGTGATGATCAACAGAGACAAGTGCAAAGTCCTGCACGTGGGATAGACTATCCTCATACAACGCTACAGGCTGAGAGCCAGCTGGCTTTGGAGTAGCCCAGCACAAAAGGGCCTTCCATCCTGGTGGACAAAAGAAGTTCATCATGCGAGTTCAATACTTACAGAGGTGCATTTTCCATATACGCAGCAGGTATGTGCTCTCTGTGCAGCACTGGTGACGTCACGTTGGATATCCACTGTCCAATTTTGGGTCCTCCAGCAATAGCCTAGAGCAAGTTGAGTGGCTGATAAGGTGGTAAGGGCTGGAGCGTGTGATGTACAAGGAGAAGCCGAGGAAGTGAGTTTGGCTACAGCAGGATCTAATTACAATGTTCACCTTCCCAGGGGAATTATAGAGAAGACGGCAAAGGCTTCTCTCTGAGGTGTGTACCAACAGGACAAGAAGACAGAAGGGAGAAGTTGCACCCAGAGAAATTCCAGCTGTGTGTAAGAAAACAAAAGTTCAAAGTGAGAGTGGTCAAGTACTGGAACACGTTCCCAGAGTGGCTGTGGACTTTCCATCCATGGAGATACAACTCAACTGGACAAGGCTTTGAGAAACCTAATTTAGCTTTGAATAGCCCTGTTTGGAGCAGGAGGTTGAACCAGTGATCTGCAAAGGATCTCGCCCAACTTCAGTTTTGCTGTGATTATACATACACTTCCTAGAAGAATCCCTGTGGTATGGGGGGAACAATATTGGTGACTCAATAATTGTCATGTCTCAGGGGTTACTGATACTATGTCCCAAAGCTTCAGTAGGGACATCGTGTTGCCTTGTAGATGAGCTCATGTGGCAAGGATAAGGGCATTAGTGCTATTGTTGTAACCTAATTAAATATTAGGTAATCACACTGTGTCTTCTGTCCACCAAAGTCATGTACGTACACTGATGTTGACCTTTGTACTCTCCTGGGCAATCACAGCATGGCATGGTAACAAAAATAAATGTCAGAAAGTGCTGAGGATCCCGTGTAGTACGGAATATCCTGTTTAAATACAGGGTGTGTCATATTATTATATGGTCAATACACTTTCTCATACGAAGAGCACACATGGCATGGCTTTCCCTGTATTTCTGTTGCCAGAGGTGTCTGTCTGGATGTGCAGGAGGCCATGTATTGGGAGAAGTCAGATTTATCCATATGGGCAGATAAAGCATGCATGTGCAAGAGGTCTGATGCCAGACTTGCACTTACTATGCAACTTCTCTGAGCATGTACGGCAAGACAATACTGCATATGCTGTGAATCTGACATGTCAGACTTGCTTTGCATGCATGATTTATCTGTCTGGGACTATCCTAGATATCAGCCTGCAAAATCTGGCTGTGTATACCATGGTATATCAGTCATTTTGAGATATATTAGAAAGTTATGTATAGCCAGGATTTGGAAAGATGGTAAGCCACCACGTCTGTGCTTCAAAGAGATGTTTCCACACTTGCAACCAACAGAATAACAGCGTGCCTGGACTTTTTTTTTTTTCCCTCCACATCTTGATAGGCATGAAGTTCATTCCAACACTTACTAAATCCCCTTCTGACCATTGTGTGCAGCAGGAGCTGGCAGGTATTCCGTGGAAAAGCCTAGCACTGATTTTGTCCCATGGGGCTTTCCAAGCCCATTGTTTGGAGTGTCTCCTGTAGTCCGTGTTCCTTAATATTAGTGTGTTGATTTCACATCCAGGGCTCAGATGGGTTATCGGTGGTTTTGTGCGAGATTAGATTTATCCTTTTATTGTTGCAGTTATTTTACATTTCCTGCTGGAGGGCTGCTCCCCTGCCTTTTACTTCTTGCTGGCTCTCAAGGCAATTGTTATTTCAGGCTTGTTAATTGTGTCTGCCGACTCCCGCATAGCTCCTAGAGCCTAACCCTGAGTGGGGTAACACACCACTTTCTATTGCCTAGCCATTGAATTAGGCCCTGCCTCTCCCAGAATGACATGTACACTAGTCCTTTCTCTCTGCTTTTTCTGTTTTCTCTAGAGGGTTATATTGCAATGAGCCCTTACACCTGGAACTAAAAATTCAAGACCGGACATGTAGACTGTAGTATCTCATATCCACTCTGGAATGGGCAGAGAGGGGAAATTGTTACGTAATCACCAGCAGATTATATCTTAACGTTAAGCTTGTGAATAACTCCTTGGAGCCCTGGGATTTACTTAGTAATTTTTTTTTCCTTCTTCATCAGGAATATATGGTCTTCCCAAGTCCGTATTTAAAAAAGCAAGTGAACCGCCAGACCCTCCTTACTTGCTTTGGACAAGAGATTAAAGGTTAGTGTCACAAAAATGTCATTGCACTACTATTTAAGTGCCCCTTATTTTAAGGGTAATCACTAGGTTTTGTTGCAACTATATCTTTGCTTAAAATCCATCTTTCTGCACAAGCTTCTCTATCCTTGGTGGTGCATAGTATTTACATGAGAAATAGAGTCACAAAATCAGAGAAAAGATTCCTTCATGTGGTTCCATACATTTACATAGTAAAAAATCTTCACCACTTCATCTCATTTGTCACTGTCTTCCAGTACATCAGCTCTGGCATCACTTCTCATACTTAAGACCTCATAAAGTTTCAAATAGCTACTGTAATAAAGAACACAAGACACCACCAATAACCCAGCACAAAAATGCTTCTTCTGCATGCTTGAAAAAGGGTGTTGTTTCAGAACGGTACTGTCCTGAGATGCAGGAGGAGGAAACATGGCACAACAGTATTGCACAGTATTGAAGGCTGATCATTCAAGCTCTCAGGACACTCATGCAAGACAGAAGTTCCTTCTGTAGCTAACAGCAAGATGTTAAACCCATGTGATCTGGTGACCTTTAAATGTTACATTATGATTTCCAGAAGAGTTTATTCAGATCTTTTCCCAAAGGCTTCTAGTATCTTATAGTTTACATTTTTTGCCTTTGACTAATATATTTGGGTCTTTGGTACTAAACCAACCTGGTTTCTCAAATAGAAAACTTAACATTCCCCAAAATCTCTAAAATACTTGTTTTTTTGAAGAGGGTACAATCTGTGGAATATAGGCAAAGATAGTTTTTACTGACACCTGTTTAGAGTGACTAATATACCTTTTTTGAATCTTTGCCTCACAAATAATATTGTCATTTCAAATACATGCAGATTAAACCTTTATGCTTTTGTGGCTTCTCTCTTAAAGAAGAGTGCCGAGAGGGTTTCTGAAGCATGGCGTGGTAGGTAGGCTTTCATTTGGATGCGTTACTCATTACCAGTTTGACTAATGGGAAGGACACCCTGTATATTGTCATTCCTATTTTTATCCATCAGCACAAGATGATACAACATACTCAATTATGTCCGTAGAATTTTCAAATTAGTTCCTAGTTTTCTATAAATACTAACACCTTCTTTGTAAGTATCTCCTATTTAATAGCACTTCTTTAGAAGGCCACATCCGAGAGAGGCGCGTGTCCTGCTGGATACACTCAGAGCTGGGAGGCACAGTGGGAAGTAGTTCCAGCTGGAAGGAGGAAAGGGAAGTTTTTTAAAATTAGGATCAAAGGCTTGGTCTTTTAAATATTTCAGTGCACGCGTAGACATAATTCCGTGGGTAGTACTATTTGCTGCATTTTCAGAGTTGGAACCTGGTATTATGAATTATAACAAATCTGTCACCTTGAAGTAGCTAACTATATCTCACACCATGGCCACTCAAAACCTCACAGTGCATTCTGAAATTAGCTTAGGCTTTCTCTCCTAAAAACAAAGGCTCCTGTCCCTGAAGCTAAAAGAATCCCCCTGTGTTGTCAGAAATCCAGTGCCAAAGACATGTAGTGCCAAAGACACAGCTGAACAGGATGAATTCCATTTCGCCAGGAGTGTCGACACAAATGCAAAGTAGGTAGCTTGATAAAACTGCTTTGCTGTTACTGTTGTAACAATGGTATTAGCAGGAAAATCTTGATAGAACTTTTTTTTAAAAAAACATAGTTCATGATATTCATCTAGCCTGACTTTATACCTCTATAAGCTAAGCATCTAGCCCAGGCTATTTTTCTAGGCTTCCTCTGGAGGGATGAAGGCACGTGCAAAGGTGATTCATTCCAGATATTTATCTTAGGATGGGATGAATCACTTTCTGGTGTCTTTCTCCATTGACATTAGGGGAGCGTAGCCCAACTACGGTAGAGTATGTCACTAACTTCTAGGTGAGTACAGTTAAAAGAGGTAAATTCTAGCCTAAATTCTACCACTTTAATGGTAGATTTGAAGATGCAAACAGTGTCATCATGGGTGAAAGATGCCAATGTGCCATTGACAGTAAGTTATGACAGTTGAATGCCTGCTGCCATATTACTGGGAGGCCAACCTCTGGCTCATGAATTCATGCAGCTCGCAAGCCAAATTGGAGCCATACTGTCAACATCACTTCTTGGTGATCTGTCATCATCTGTCTTCAAGTTCTTAATGGTTTCTAATACTCATTTGTGGGAGATTACTAGCCAGGAAGGGATGCTGAGGCCACTATTGACAGATCGCCTGAAGAAGCAGCAGGTCTCTAAGGAGATCATCAGGTAAGATCCTAGGATGACCTTTAGGGATCTCTGAGGATCTAGACCTACTATCTCTTACCTGGAAGCTGCTCCCAGAGCTCGCCATCCTCTTGGTTCTTCCGGGTATGTGTCTTGTGGCTCTTGGGCCCAGCTAGAGTCCAATATATGCAGTTCATTAGATAGTAAAGGGTGGTCACTGCTGCTCAATTAGTTTTGTGGCTTTAAAATATGCAAATTATTAAACTTCTTCTAGAAATATTATGATACTTGCACGGGAGCAAAAAAACAAAAAAAAAGCTTAATAACCTTTACTGATTAAATGCAGTAAGCATTCTGAATATACAAAACTGCCAGCAGTTTCTCATTATTTCCACAGTCTCTTTTCTTTGGTAGAAACAAGAAAAATTACAGGTATCAGCTATCCCAAATTGGAAATAAAGCTTTCTCAACAAAACTCTAAAATATGGCCTTTTGTTCTGTAAACCCATTCATTTTTCGTATTAATTTTTAAGTTTTATAAGGTCACTTACTCCATAACAGATACTTGCAATGCCTTCTTTGGCAATGTTTTGGAAACATTATTTCAACATTGAGAAAAGACTTAGGATCATCTACTTAATTGTTAAAAAAGCTTGACCATGCAGGTCAAGGTATCAACACATTATGACTTCACTGAAGTCTTATGAGATATTTGATGTGAAAACATCCTTAATCTGTGTTCTACACAGAACTAATATATTACTGTACTACTTACTTCTATAATTTTTATTAAATATTAACATTTTTGATCAATATTGTTTAAAAATATTGATTAATAATGTTAACAAAATAAATGCCCGCTATTATGTGAAAAATAAGACTATGCTACTTTACATATGTTCTAAAGTTTGTCATAGGAATGACAATTTTAGCTATGCCTTTCAACATCTTTAATGGGTTTTATCATTTTACCTACATAACATATATACCTATAAACATTAATTTAAATTGTAAATAATTTAATGTATGTAACAAACCCTATGGATATTTGGTCTGAATTTTTTCAGCTACAGATATTCTGAATACAGTAAGTTGAGGCAGATTCAGATTGTCAACAGAACTGCTTCTATGACTTTGCTTTTGAAACAAGTCTTCTTGAATAATATTGCATAGTTATTGCACTATCAGGCAATTTCCAAACATAATTAAAATATTTAATTTTTTAATGAAGCCTCAGGCTCAACCTGCTGAATTTTATGTTGGGCCTTTGTAATCCTTAGGGAACAGTGCTACTCCATGTTTCAAAAGGCAGCATTTTCAGGGGCAAGGCAATATAAAGCCTCTGAGATGGGGAAAGTTTTGCTGCTTGGATAAATGTAATCAAAATAAGATGTAGGAATCATGTCTTCAGTGGTATTCAGCCTCTGCTGATTTATGCTTTTCTTGATCAGTGGATATGTATCAGTCTTCTCATTTCTAAAGATGTTTTTGTCAAGGGTTGTCAAGTTCAGCCATCATTTTTATTTGTCATTACATTGGATTTCTGTTTGTACAGATCAGGCTGCAAGTTTTTCTTTCTTTTTTTTTTAGAGATTTTCATAGGCAGGAAAGAATATTGTATTGTTCTGTGTGACACTGACATGCAAATAAATAACACTGAAACTTGGAAGAGTGTTAATTAGAAATGATTATAACCTGACTGACCTGAGTTGGCGTTATGGTATCTTGCCAAACTGGCTTTTTATTCTTACGCGTGGCTGATTTGTGTTTGTGGCGGGAAGCTAATGATTTCATGGAATTGTTTGGCTTAATTCTTCTCTTTTTACATTGCAGAAGTTTTATGTGAGGAAGAATAAGTAAAATCGGAATGAGGTTCACTGGGTATGACCAAATAATATTTGGTATAGATTCCTATTTTAGTAAGTTCAGATAGATGATATATTGGGCCTGTTTGTTTACTTAAATTAGATTTACATTGGTTTAAGACTGGCTGTGTGCAGTTTTTTTTGTAAGTCTTACTGGTGTGAGGTTACAGTAGGATCCATTGAAACAAATTAGCATTTATTGAATGACGTAATTAATCAACAACAACATAGAATTATAGAATCATAGAATAGTTTGGATTGGAAGGGACCTTTAAAGGTCATCTAGTCCAACCCCTCTGCCATGGGCAGGGACATCTTCAACTAGGTGACCCAACTTGTTGTGACTTCTGATCACGTTGCCATCCTTGTAGCTCTGCAGAAGAAGAGCAGTTTAGGCGACTGTGAACAAGAAGGACCGCTGTGTCTAGCTGGACCAGAATCTCACTTGAAGAGGTCCCTCAGTTAAAAGAGAAGCAGATCTTATCTTTACGTCCATATGTTCTACATAGACATCAAAAGGCTTTCTCTTGAAGTCTCTGAAGACTGAGTCTTGAGACCCATCTTGAGATGGGTCTAACACTTGGCCTACTCCTCATTCCAGTTCCCGCACTGGAAGAGACACTGGAGACACTGGACTATGGGCTGGGGCTGTGGAAGCCACAGGTCTCCCGCCTTAGCCTGCCTTCCCAGCTGCTTGCTGCACTAATTAGCCGGGGTGGAGCACCCTGATGACACACCTATACAGCATCTTGTTTTGGAGTTAGTTTGGTAGGAGTGCTGCACTGAGCCGTGCAGTCATATCCTACATTTAACTATAGGTTTATATGAATAATAAGTCATGTAGCTAAACCAAAGTTATTCAGAGTATGTAGCACAGGTGATGCAAATACCAAACAAACACTGTGGGACCCCACTCCGTGGCCAGTACTGTATTCAGTAATTGTCAGTGTGGTTTGACACGTGGGGTTGTAAGCAGCACAGGAGCATTCTCAATATGATGTATCATACTGTCCTTTTTGCATCTCCCGTTTTTCATAATTTTTTGTAATATTTCAGGAAGAATTCCTGGAGGTTATTTTTTCTGTTTCCTTAGGAAGGTATGTGGTAGTAGCCACAATCCGATATTACATTACATTGCATTATTTATAGTACATAAACATAGTATTTTTAACATCCGTGTACCAGTAATCCCTATAGGCCCAGGCAAGGTGAACCCTATTTTTGTAGATATTTAGTACAAGCATAAAATGAATGTTTGTCCATGCCCCAGTAAGTTTACACTTTAGAAAGAGGAGACAAAATGGGAAGGTAACATAAACAGAACAGTTTGAATAGGGGGGCTTCCACTGTAGGTTTTTTCTTAACGTTGGCATCAGTCTTTCAAGCTATCGGAATGGAAGTTTTTACTGAGAAGTGATGGGAAGGGAAACGGGAAGACAAATAGTGGCACGGTAGTATGAAGGGAAAGGGCAGAAAGAATAAATTTGAATCAGAGAAGCTTTTGGTAACTGACTTCATAGAAATAATACGATAAGAAGGGGAAAAAAAGACCATGGTCAAATCTTATGAGGAGTCAGTCCAAAATTTCCAAATAGGTTGCTGATGCTTGCTGGCAGCTTTTAACTTCAGCTGGAAGAAAAGAGCCTCTTTTCTCCACAAACCAGAATTAATCTGTAGCACTTCTCTCCTCCAACTCAAGTGACTTGTGTTAAGGGAGCAGCTTTCAGACAAGGACCCTGGACCAAGTCCTGTTTGGGTACAGTGGAAGATTTCCAGCTGTATTTTAAAGCACCATTCCCCTCTTGTGTCTGAACTGTTAATTTGCAGTGGGGTCACTCCCAACTTACACTACTGCTAGGACATTAATGGTCTAAATAACTGCACCTGCTATGTTAATGAAAGTGTGCCTAATAGCTCCAGTAATTTAGAAAATTAGGTATTGTGTTGGAGTGGGGAGGAGGAGAGAAGGGTATAAGGGGTGAGAACTTGGTCAAAAGAAATATAGGTTTCAGATCGCTTGCTGTATTATTGCCACAGTGTTATCAGTGCTGCTGCTATAAAGCTTTCAGTATTTTACTGGCTGTATTCAGCTTTGCAGTTAAATGTGTTGAAGAGTGGGAGGGCTTTTTGAGTAAGGAGAGAGGGAATTGGAATAATGTTAATTAAAAAAAAAATCCTTCCTATTTTTTGCTGGCAGTGTTTTAAGATTGTGGGATTTGTTTAAGACCGATCCTTAACAGAAGATAGGCCATTAGACATCCTTGAATCATAAAATCACAGGAAGACAGGACTGAAAGGACTTTGAACAATCCATTCCTTGCTCCAGTCTGCGAACATGTATACCAATATGATTCCTGATGAATGTTTGTCTAACCTGTTTTTGAAATCCTTCACAGCCTCCTCAAGCAATCTATTCAAGTCCTTAACTATGCTTACTGTTAAAAAGCCATTTCTAATGCCTAATCTAAACCTCCCACCTGCAGTTTACACCCATTATTTCTTATTGTGCCATGCTGGGCATGAAGAACAGCTTAATTCTCTTCCTCTCTGCACCCATCTTTTATGTGTTAGATAATGCTTACATTCCTCCGAGTGTGCCTTTTTGTGTACATTTGGACTTGGATGAAAATAGGTTAAAGGAAAAAAATAAGAAAAAAATACAATTATGGCTGAGACAGTCATTTTAGCCAATCAGGCAGCAAGTGTCTGAGATGGAGGAGTTGGAAAACGCTGGGCAGGGCAGGGTGATTTGCTTAAGGCGATCTGGGGCCCTAAACATAGCACATAAGAGAGAGGCTGATGCCTGCCATGTGTTACACATCTTTTATGACAGCGCCTGTTTGGCATTTCTGTCTCACCTGCCCATGTCTCAGCCTGTATCTCTCACCCGTCACCTGAACTGTGGCCAGGAGCCGTAGGTGCTTCTGTCGAGCCTGATTTTCAGGGACTAAGTTAGTTCTCTGCTTCCATTTTTAGTTCTCTCCATTTCTGAAGTCAGAGGTGGGTAAGAAAAAGTAGGGAATGAGAAAACTTGAAATGTGGCAGCAGCTACGAGTTGCCCAGCTGGTGGGGACAGAGTTAGAATTAGGCCCGCACTCCTTCACTCAGCTCTCAAATGTCAAACTCCAATATATGCCGGGAAATACATTCCTCCTTCCTTCTTCACATCTTACAGGTCCTGGCAAAGATCCCAAAAACTCTGTCGTCCAGGATGATCCCAAACATGAGGCCCTGACTGATCTCAGCACCTGCTCCAGACCAGTATCCCTTAGCACATGCACTGCAGAGGCTTCCCGGGCGTCCTGCAGACATCGTGGTGGCCTCAGGAGCAGCAGCCTGCTTGTCCTGACACACTTTGGCTCTCCACTGTGTCCTCTCTCAGGTGTCCACAGCCGTGCCAGCCCTTCCTGATGGTATTTCTTCAGAGTGTATGGAGTCTAAACTGAAGCTTTATGGTGAGATGGTTTAAATTACGCAGTATGGTAGCCTGTATAATTGCAAATAATTTACTTGGTGCTGCCTACACTTTGGATGCATGGAGCAGCTCTCCAGTACTCCAACTGTAAGGTATACACGTGGGTGGGTGAAACCAGCCGACCAGAAACACTCCTCATCTCACGGGATCTTTTGTGGGATTAACACTGGCTTGTCCCTTAGGAGCTGGCAAGTGAGCAAAGACATGAAGCAGTTCTCATGATTTAAAGCTGCTGTCTGCAAACTTGAATAGGCACCAATTATACTGGGGTCACAACTTCTTTTCTGTGATGAAGACCACAAACTTACTTTTAAATTAAAAACTGTGAAAACTCACATTCTTCTGCTAGTTGCGTGATTCTGAGAGCTGGGACCTGGAGCATAAGGCAATAGTGTTATGAGTACTAACCAAATGTTTAGACTTCCTTTGAGTGAATGGGTTTCTTAAAAAATGGAGAGGAAGGAATTGTTTCTCTTGCCACGTAATTTTTGGAAGAGAAAGCCTGTGGAAATTATTCCTCAAGTCCACAAAGTCTAGAATTGCCTCATTCTACTCTAGCAGTGAAAATACTTCACAAATGTGCAGTATGACAGAATCTTACCTGTAGACTAAATTTTGCTATAGTTTCTACAAGAACAGAGTTTGTATTAACTCTGGCTGATTTTTATTTTTATTGAGGAAACCATTTCCTCATCTTGGAATGGGGGTAGCTATTAATAGGGTATAGGAATTGGTTTTATCTCTGATAATATGAATCTGTTTTGAAACTTGGAAAAGTCCTCAAAGCATAGAGTTTATTGTTGATAACTGTGACACCCAGTGGTCATTTAAAGAACCATAAAAATGTAGTATAAAATGACTGCAGTGAACCTAAAGGCTACCCAAAATACTGAGGTTTACACAATAAACGTGTGCTCTTTTCCTTGTAGTACTCTTTTCCTTGGTAATGTGTACAGATATTAAAAATAAGCTATTTTAGGAGTTGTAAGACTTTCATCCATTTATTTTATGTTTTACCATATTTAACAAATATATATATATTTGTATTTACTTGTACAAAGCTTTTTAGTATCTTGTGAGGCTGAGGTTACAACCCCGATAAAACACGCTGGATGACGGACAAAAAGTTACTTTATTGCTATGAAGTATGAAACGGCTTTTAATTCTTGTTGGCAAGAAGCTGGCTCAGAAGAAGTCTGGGAGATAAAGGAACCTTGTTTCCCCTCCTTTGTTTGCCACTGACTCATTGTGTGGCTTAGAAC
This sequence comes from Fulmarus glacialis, assembly GCF_000690835.1. NCBI lineage: Eukaryota > Metazoa > Chordata > Aves > Procellariiformes > Procellariidae > Fulmarus > Fulmarus glacialis. The sequence continues at coordinate 22,269 of NW_009234280.1, read as the reverse complement.
AAATTGCTTGTGTGCATGGCCGATAAGTACTTCAGTCAGTACGTTCATAAAGGTGCAAGGTGTAATTAGTATTAGTCCAGGCGGCATTCACCTCCAACCGTTTGTGCCATAGTCAAGAATGATTAAATTATATGTTGTGTATAATGCGTCATATTTATATTCCGAAGCATAATATTACTTTATGAGCTGTGTTTTATTACAGAGCACCGGATACAGATTTAGTCCCATATACCCGGTAAATGAGAAATTAAATTCTATTGTTTATGGATCACTGACCATAAAATATTTACCCTTGGTGGCATGTTTTAAATAAAGGAATACCATCAAAGTTCATAATATCTAATTGCAGTGGACCAAGCAGCACATGCCCGTTATATATATTGTTACATCTATTGTTTGGGAATGTCTCATGGAACTACCAAAGCTTTTTCTTACAGGTAGGAAGAGTTACACAGCAAAAGGAGCAACATCAGAAGGCATCCAGTTATAAAACTGGAGATTTGACAGAGCTGCAAAGTCAGTTATTGCCTAAGGCCGCCTTCTTGGCTGCATTAGCTCTGCCTATACTGTGTGCCTCAGGAGTGCTCTTCAGCTCCCTGAGTGCGTGTGCCCTGTCTACATCCAGAATTGGGATGACATCTGAATTCCCAACATTTATTCACCTCTACCCTACCCAGTTTCCATGCGGGGAAACTGCAGCCAGAAAGGGAGCAATGAGACTTTCAAGACATGCACACACACATGCGTGCGCACACACACACACACACACACGCAGAGGCTGAAAGGCTGTGTTACACCATTACTTTCCAAGAACATCAATATTACATTTTTCACACTTTTTAAAATGACTATCAATGATTCATATTTAATAGGATCACATAAAAGGAAGTATTTAATTATCATAACCAAAATGCTTAAATACTGGACTCAAGATAAAAATACCTTACAACAACTGCACATGTTGGAGCTAAATTGGTTTATCATGAAAAATACAGAATTTTTATATATGTCATTTCTCGGATTCCTGTAACATTTAATAGTCCTGGTTTCGGACCCTGTTGTCCTGATCTTTACAAGGACACAAAGAAAAAGTTAGTCCCTATTCTCAAGAGCTTACAGTCTAAAGATAACCACAGGTAACAATAGATGGAAACAGATAGAAAAGTGCTCTTGAAGAAAATAAAATAATGCTTCATAAAATGCATTGTTGATTATGTAGACTAATAGATTCTCACCTGGTGTTCTTAACTGCAGGATGAAGAGTGTTTTTGTCTTCCAGCTTCCGATAAGAACAAAAATATGTGATATAAAGTTGTTCTAGCATAAGAACATGTACTGGTGCTTACTGATATACTAACATATGTATGCACTTGGTACAATTCTAGTTTAGTCTCCGGAAGGAGACCGTGAACGGATCTTTTGCCCTTTAAACTAAACCTGAAATATGGATATTTGCTACAGAAATTTGTTTTTGCTTAGTGTGTCCCTCCACTGTTTATTTGATACTCGAATGACTTGAATTCTAGCTCTGGGTCATAGATGCCAGCTCTTGGGGTTTTTTTGTATTACATGTAGCGCATTTCAATCCTCCCACTAATTTTTTTTTTTATTGTTGCTGCTTTTTAGCCTTAAAAAGTTTGATTTTAGTCCTCACAGACTGGACAAATCATGTTAGAAACTAGTTTGTCTTCTACTTTGTTTATAGCATTTTTTGCTAGCCAGCATAAACAAAGCCTCGGGCAATTTGCCATCCTGTTCTAGACAGGATGTCTAACAAGTGTAGTAAGTGCAAGATCTTTTGTTTACGTTGGGAACTGAGTTTGGGTTTTTTGCTGCCCAGTTCTGTATTCTTTATTCTAAAAGTGTTTTCTTATCCTATGAGGAGAAAGCTACAATTCACAATATGCAAATCTGCATTTTTAGATAAAAGAATATCCAGATATGTGCTAGCTGGAAGAAATGTGTTCCAATATTTGAATTATAGGAAGAAGAGTATGCTGAGAGAAGAAAGAGGTCTGACATGTATGCTGATATTTACCTTAGTTTATGTGTTGGGAAGAGCATGCTTGGAAGAGCATGAGTAGTGATGTATTTTATCCCTTCCTGCTCACTGGGGCCTGGCACGTACTGGAAGGGAACCTCCTGGTCATTGTTATTAATTGCTATGATGTAGCACACCAGTGGCTCAGGAAGTGTCTCTGATGTCTCACTGAACTGAAATGTTTCAGATACAGACATAAATATCATAAAATACACTTTTCCCAATAAAGCTACACCCCTACTGATCAGCCGTTGCCCTGTGGTTTAGCGATAATACGACCTTCTGACTTAAACCTCCACACTCATCCCTCTTCACACCACCCTTCTGTGACAAACCAGCTCTTCCAGTGCTCACGTTCATTTCAATAGTTAAAAATGAGCTGCTCGCTCTCAAGAGCACTGAGGCCTGGCTCTTTACAAGTGGTGGCTGCTAGATACGCACATTAATTTATTCATTTCAGGGAGAAAAAAAAAAAGGGGGGGAAAGAAGAGAGCATAGGACTGGAAAAAGAGCAAGAAGGTGGCCGCAGGAGCAGCCCCAGAGCCTGGAAACCGGGTGAGCCACAGTGCTCTGTCGGGAGATCAGAACAAGTGGATCCACCCTCATAATCTTCTTCTTGCACAACCCCTGACATGGCTGTGTGTGGATGTGTTTCACCCTGAAAAGAGGTGAAAAGAGGACAGACCTCTGAGTTACACAACGGTCAGAGGAGATAGACAGAAGTGAATTTTTAGACTCAGCCCCTGCAGCTGGTACACTGAGTAAAATAACAAGTATAAAGGATGTAGTTAGCAAGCTGATTTTGTATCAGGGTGCAACATTTAATAATTACTCCTGGCCAAACTCCTGCCTTCTGGTGTTTTGAATGCTGAGGTATAAAAATAAAACGTGTGAAATACAAAATAGGATTTCTGGACGGTGGGAGTGAGCAAGAATTATAAAGGATGTTGGTTTAAATACTGCTACAGCAGATGTAATACAGATCATACCATCTCACTAAGTCGAAGGAGTTCAAAAGTTGAAAATGGCCGTTTAGGACTTGTGTGTATACGTAAGTGTCAGAGAAGCTAGATAAATTCTTTTCTCTTGAAGTTGAAAAACCTTCTCAGACCCTACAAATGACAGAAATTTCATCTTGTTCACCAGAAAGCCTTTCCAGAACAGTGAGTGACTCATAGTTTCAATGTCAGTCCTAAAAGCCTTCCAACACGAGGAGAATAGGAAATGATGAAGCATCCTCTGCCGCACGTCTGTTTGAAGTACAGCACAACGCCGTCTTAGCACCAGTGTTTTCAGGAATACAGGCACTGGTCTCAGTCACTAAATACCCCTGTTGTGGCAAGACAGGACTGTGTGGGGTTTTTTTCATCTTCAAGCACAGATAGCCAAGGGAGGAAGTGACTGACTGATTTGATGCTGTGACTACTGAACAAAGGCCCCTTTGAAGAAACGTCTTTGAGAATAAACAGGCAAAATTATCAGTTGTTAGCCTACTGTTGATTTAAGGTAGAAAATCATTTAAACAGACATTCTTCCTCGAAAAGTCCTGTCTGCTTCTCTGCAGAGGCTCAGATGGGGCACTGTAGCTTTGCTTCATCATCACTTATATTGTGTAGTATTCCAGGAGAAGTACAGGGAAGGGGCAAGAAGCTCCTGGAGAAATTAAAAAAGTTAGGGATATAAGATCTTGGCCATTGATTACAGGATTTCAACCCAGCTGTGCTAGAAAAGTGCTCTATTATTTTGGACAAGCTGTTGCACCTGTTGGCACCTCACGCCCTTATTTGATTTAGGCCAGAAGTTTCATGATTAGCTTAAGCCAATCTAAGACTGTACTGCTGCCAAAAGGACATTCCTCCCCCTTCTTACATCAGACCGGGCACCCACATGACCGTACAATAAATTGATCCAACCAAAAACCAGCCCTGGGAAAAAAAAAAGGAGAGATTAGTTTTTAATTGAGTCTGGAAGTTAAGCAAGCCCTGTGTGCTGCCAGACAGTTGCTGGTGCTAATGAAATGGATGTACTGGGAACAAGCAGCCAGAGGGGGGAAGAGGTTAGACAACCAGCAGCAGTGAGATGCAGCATGTAAGTCTCATTTTAAGTGGGCACATCTACTTTGGCATGCCATTTTCTCTTGTGGCGCGAGAAAATTTGCTCTGTAGAGAAAAACAGGTTGTGGTGCCGTCCCAACAGCTGTGCTGTGTGCATCAGGGGGGTTTTACTTTGGGTTAGCTCTAAGCCCTTGCAGGAGCTTGGTGTATTTGGTAGGCTCCTGGAGCACATCTTCCAGTTTAGTGGATTCAAAAGCTTATGTAGATGCACCCAGTATGTACCTGGGGGTACCACTGGTACTAATATTTTTTGAGACCTCTAGGTGCTACCATAATACAAAAGTATTTGGAGTCTGTTTAAACTCTGTTTGGGGGTGAGAGGCAGGAATGTAGCAGACCCAGTCCTGAGCGAGGAAAGAGGGACCGCAAAGATTTCATGTGGTTTTATCCCCGCAAAAGACTGAATCGTTGCTCTGGTCCTGCTCTCAAGCGATGGAGGTGTGCCAAGGCTGAAGCTCAGGTCTCCATGCAGTTCCCTTCGGTGATGATGCACTCGATGCTTTTCCCCTGTTTGTGATGTTTATTCTGCCAACATATGGCTCTGCTATGGTCAGCTCCTGGATGCTTCACCAAAACAGTCTGTGGACTCACACCCCAGTTGAAATGTGCCCTTTTGAGCAGAGTCCTTAATTTGCCCTTTGAGGGTGTTTTGTGCGGTTCGGTGCATTTAGCACTTTTTTCACATGTATTTTTCATCGGTCACTCTGGCAGTAAAAGACAAGACAGCAGGGGGCACCAAATCTGCAGAATTCTGTTAAAATGACAGCTGCCAGACCATGCTCATAAAATTGAAGTCACTATGCATACTCTAAGTTTAATACCTAGAATTTCTTTCCAGCACTGATATTTTCTAAGGTACCCCTTTGCTTCTCAGGAGCTACAGTGGTGAACGTGAGGGTTGGATTTCCACAAATGTAGGAATCTGAGCCAGCAGCAGAACTTTCTCCTGCCAATTGTCATCCCACTCCCTTCCCTGCTTGGTGCTGTGGGCTCCAGAGCTCATGCCCAGGAAAATGCTCTCTCTAACACTAAATTCAGGAAGGCGTTTGTCTTGGCAGAATTGGATTAACTGAAGGCTTTGCCTTTCAGTCCCAAAGTGTGCTGGTATCAGCGTTGTGAAAAGATTTTGTGCTGAAATCAGTGTTGGACTTTCTAAAGAACTTAACCTCTCAATGGCCATGCAAAATGTTTTCAAGCCTAGAGTAAGTGATGTACCTTAACTCTGCCTCTGTTTTTTTGCAGAAGCTGGAACTCAGCTTTCACTTACTTTTTAATTAAAAAAAAAATCCTCTGCAAATTAAAAATAAGCACAAAATATATTCTCTCATGGTTCTTTGAGTATTGGCTTAAATGTAATCTGTGAGGTATGGATCTGATTCGAAAACCTTCTTCATATGGGTGGTTCACACTCATGGAACATCTGTAGGTACACTCAGAAAAGTAAAACCTATTATCTGTATATATAATACATATGTAGTATTTGTATTTTGGAAGTGTTTCAGGGTTGGATCCTCAACTGATAACATGCAAAGGCAAGTAACATTGCAGTTTGGCAGACACTTTGAGAAATCTATTAATTGGGAACGACTAGTAGTGTATTTCTATTACAGCCAAGGACTGGGAGGACGAAAAAACTTGTTCAAACCATGCTGAGATGTTCACCACATGATTTTTTTCTGCCCTGCATGCCCAGTCTTGGATTTATATTCTAAATTTACAGTCACTTTCTTTCTCAGGCCATAAACAGAGATAATGAGGCAGAAAAGATAGTCATGCGACTAAGATGGAAGCCTAGGTCTGAGACATGACTGCTTATTCTGTGGCTTTTGGTAAGTCATTTTAGGGTCAGAATCATAAAATCATTTAGTTATTTGAATTGTAAGTTCAGCTGATTAGGTGCACGCCTAAGCAAGTAGTGCTTCCAGGCTTATTTATCTACTTTAAATGTAAACACTCATTGGATAAAATAGGTAAACAACATACCTGCTAAGCCTTCCAGAACAGCGTGTTCTTACAGGTAATTGCTATTGTTTCAGCTGCACATGTGTATATTATCAGCTCAGTAACTGTCTAACACCACCTGTCATGCTCTGTGTTGAACTGATGGCACATGCTCAGCTGATCTGTGCATGTACAGTCCAATATATTTGGATTCAGTGATATTGGCAGATCTGAAATGTTAAAAGCAGGACGTAGAAATCATGTATGCTTTTCTCCAAGGAGATATCTCATCACTGGATTACTCTTCATGAGTGGTTTACCGAGTCTTATCACAGAGTTTTCTCTCGGGGTTCATGAATCTTATATATTTGACTGTGCAGTTTCACAGATTCACTGACCTTACAGCATTATTGTGAAGAGAAGTACATTAAATATTGGGAAGAGTACTGACACTGCTGTAATGGGGATTGCATAAATATCTAGTGTAAATAGACTCTACGTTCCCATTGATTTCTTTAAAGAAAGTTTACAGCCTGGAACTTTTAGCTTCATTTGTCCTACTCACAATAGCAGGCTAAAATAATTATTTCAAAACCATATTTTACAGTCACCTGGCAAGAACTGCATGAGACTCTCAATAACAGATCTGGGTTGTTCCTTAATCAGCTGTAGGGTTGCTGTGTTTCTTCTGTCTCCGTAACTCTTAGCCTGAGAACTTCAACTCTGTCAGCTTGAAGTTCAAGAAACTGGGACTTTTCTTGCCCGTGATCTATTTCATTGATTTCTGTGGCATGACTCCTAAATAAAGTTAGGAAACCTGCAAACCAAACTGACTGCTCCCCATGCTCAGTAGTGGTGGATCACAGAATCACAGAGTCGCAGAATGGTTGAGGTTGGAAGGGACATCTGGAGGTCATCTGGTCCAACCCTCTGCTCAAGCAGGGTCACCTAAAGCAGCTTGCCCAGGACCATGTCCTTGAATATCTCCAACGATGGAGACTCTGCAACCTTCCTGGGCAATCTGTACCAGCGTTCAGTCACCCTCACAGTAAAAAAGTGTTTTCTGATGTTCAGAGGGAACCTCCCCTGTTTCAGTTTGTGCCCATTGTCTCTTGTCCTGTGTTCAGACACCTCTGAAAAGAGCCTGGCTCCATCTTCTTTGCACCCTCCCTTCGGGTATTTATATACATTGATATGATCCCCCTGAGCCTGCTCTTCCAAAGGCTCAATAGCGCCAGCTCTCTCAGCCTTTCCTCATATGAGAGATGCTCCAGTTCTTTAATCATCTTTGTGGCCCTTTGCTGGACTCTCTCCAGTATGCCCATGTCTCTCTTGTACTGAGGAGTCCAGAACTGGACACAAAATGCAAGTCTTAGGACAACTGGACCTTTTTTAATAATTTGAGACACTTCTTTCTTCCCCACATTTCCATTGCAGCCTGTCTTCTGGGGGCTGAGTCACTTGTCCTACACAGCCATAACAAGCCTAATTTTCACAACCAGGTCATTCTTTGCTGGGGTGCAAAAACTGGTGGTTGGTGGGTGTAGATGTGTCAAAACTTCAAGCAGACATGAACAAGAAATCTGAAGATTTCGTTAGGCACTTTTTCACCAGACAGGTCAGTACCTTGCACTGCTTATAGTGCTGAAAGGTCAATCCCTGTCCTAATTCTCTCCTATCCCAGCCATATTTAATCCTCTTCTGTCTTTCCCACACCTCTCCCACTTCTCCCTCTCTAGTCCGTTCATAATATAATACCTAGCAGTCATAAAATAGCAGAATAAAAAATGACTGTAACCAAAGCAAAGTTGGAGCCAGACTGCTCTGAGCAGGATGGCCATATCCAGGCTTTTGTTTCAGACTTCACGTACATTAAGTCCTCAAAGATTTACAGTTCTATCCATTCTCAATTATTCTCTGCCATGAAAGTCTCATATACCTTGAATGAAACCTAAAGATAAAGAAGTCACTCAGTTGAGCTGATATTCTCAGTAAGCAAAGAACCAACCATAGTTTGTGAGCTCTGAAGTACCAGAGCAGCTCAATTATTTCTAAATGTGCTTGAGCAGTTCAGCTGCCTGCTATAATGTTAAATTTTAAGGCTGTACTTTCCCCTGCTGTTTGTTTACTCCACTGCCTTTCCCTGCTCCTGCACAGCACTTGCCAATTGCAGAGAAATTAGCATTTCTCCTTCTGCTTGTGCCAATAAAGTATGATCCTCCACACAAACACACCCGAAAGGTTCTGGCTGGTAGTGGGGTTTAACATTCTGAAATTTAGCTATCCCATCCATCAGATATAATACCAGAAGAAGCAGTCTGAATGTTGGGCTTAAAAAAATCCAGGTTTTCTGTTTTTTGAGGGAGTAGGTAGACATTTTTAAAATGGATTTCAGATACTGTGCTTCCCTAAATCTCAAGAAACCTTTTGAAGAGGCTTGAATAAAAGGTAAGAGATCATTTGGCCATGAAAATGACCAGATGATCAGAGGGCTGAAATACCTCTCCTATGAGGAAAGGCTGAGAGAGTTGGGGTTGTTCAGCCTGGAGAAAAGAAGGCTCTGAG
>NW_009234280.1:0-13546 GCF_000690835.1 Fulmarus glacialis | reverse complement strand
ATGAGGACAAACTTTTTAGCAGGGCCTGTAGTGACAGGACAAGGGGCAATGGTTTTAAACTGAAAGAGGGTAGGTTTAGATTGGACATAAGGAAAAAAATTTTTTATGGTGAGGGTGGTGAGACACTGGAACAGGTTGCCCAGAGAAGTTGTGGATGCCCCGTCATTGGAAGTGTTCAAGATCAGGTTGAACAGGACTTTGAGCAACCTGATCTAGTGGAAAGTGTCCCTGCCCATGCAAGGGGGTTGGACTACATGATCTTTAAAGGTCCCTTCCAACCCAAACCATTCTGTGATTCTATGATTTAGAGTATGTGTTAGGTAGGGTAATGAGTCTCTGATTTGTAATTTATAACCAAAGTCTAGTTAACCATCCAGTCTTAGACCTTAGATGCATGTGCATCAAAGTCTGTGAGAATGTCTCTCTTGTGTAAACCGTTATTTTTCAGATCAGAAGTAAATGGAGGGAATAGGACAAAGTAATTGCATTACTTGGAGTTTTCTGGGTTAAATAGAATACGTCATATATAGACCCTGAATATCTATCTTTGTTACATTTGCTGTCACAGTTAGGCATTGAAGAGATAATACTGAATGTAATTTTGTGGGTTGCACAGTTCTTAAACAGGAGTGATATAATGTGTTCTCCTCCTATTCCTGCTTTTATTTTGCGATGCAGACGAAGAGTTTTGATTATTCTAAGCACATTCTGGTTTGAAACCTACACAATAATCTGAATCTATTATAATATTGCCCTCATATGCCCATCTGTTTTAACAGTTACTTCTTTCATTTAGGAAAAAATATTTGTTCTCCTATCTGAGTATGAGAAATCTATATTCACTGAGAACTGAAAAATATTTATAACCATCCATAAAGTCATTTTGAAAATAGCTTTTCAAAAAGTGCTTCATAGAAGTTACCTGGCCTGCTGTTCAACCTGAGAATGATTTCCACTGTAATGTGGTTGCTGCATATTTCATTGGTTAATGGTACTGTGGCTTCTTTTGTTGGAGATTGTTACAGTGGAGTTTGTGTGAAATAGATGAGAAGAGAAGAGTTCACTTGGAAAGATCTTAGAATGATCATCTAGTCCAACTGCCTGACCGCTTCTGGGCTGACCAAAAGTTAAAGCATGTTACTAAGGGCATTGTCCAAATGCCTCTTAAACACTGACAAGCATGGGGCACTGACCACCTCTCTAGGATAAACCAATAGGTTTTTCCCTTACTCATTTCATTTCATAGAATAGAATCATAAAATAGAATCATAGAATCATTAAGGTTGGATCATCAAGTCCAACCGTCAACCCAACACCACCATGCCCACTAAACCATGTCCCTAAGCGCCACATCTACACGTCTTTTAAATCCTTTACTGCCAGGGATGGTGACTCCACCACTTCCCTGGGCAGCCTGTGCCAAGGCCTGACCACTCTTTCAGTAAAGAATTTTTTCTTAATGTCCAATCTAAACCTCCCTTGGCGCAACTTGATGCCATTTCCTCCCATCCTAATTAATTAACTTAATTAAAACAAAATAGAGCATTCTCTCTCTGTTTTAAAATATTTTAAAATCATAGATAATAGGATTGGACATCACACCAAAATGTCATTGAGTTAACTACCTGACAAAAAGCCAGATCAAATATTTCTTGACATAGGTTTGTGTAAATTGCTCTTAAAATATTCCAATTCGTGGAACTGGTCTCTGTGGGCAAATCAGATCCATTACTTCGTTGTCTTTACCAATAGGAAAGTCTTTCTAATTTCTAATTTAAATAACTTTTTGTAATTTAAGACCATTACATTTTATTCTATCTGTAGTGGGCAAAGAATATTATATTCTATTTCCATACTCACTACCCCTTTACATATTTGAAGACTGTTTTCATGCAGGTCTTCAGAGTTTTCTTTAGGTGAAATGAGCTCCTTTCTGCCTTATCTCAGAGGCCATGTGTTTTACATCTCTAATATCTCCTGAATTATCTCCAGCTGATGCACATAGTTTTCACAAGTGTAATGTCATTACTTCACACCTTCAGTGCTACATTTTTGCTTCTATATCCCAGCACAATGTTTTCTGTTTTCATGCCAGATTGATACTATTGACTCACATTCAGTTTGTGATAAAACATGCAGCTGTTTTTCTAAGGAACGCTGTCTGATTGTTCCCACTCTTAATATTATGTATTTAATTATTCTTACTTAAATGCAGTACTTCTCGTTTTTCTTTGATAAGTTGTGTATACTTTTCACATTGATTCCTTAAATTGTTGTGATGATTCTCGATTTGCATCCTACCCTTTCACAGGCAGTTAAGGGATCCTCTGCAGCTGATGGCTGAATGGTATTTAATAATCCTCTCTACTGCATTATCCAGAATATTAATGGAAGTTTTGACTAGTGCTAGACCTGAGGTAGAATCCTATACAATCCCATGTGCAAAATCCTTCCACTTTGACAGTGAATCATGAATAGCAAAACCAGCTGCATTTTCCCAACATGATGTTAATAGTAATGTAAAAATGTCAACCAAACCATTCTTCCTTAACCTACATTTGAAAGTGTCATATGAAACAAGGGTCAAAATCTAACAGTTAGGATATATGGCTTTAATTGCTTCTTTCCTTGTCCCAAGGCCTGTTACTTTGTTATAGAAAGAATTTTGTTTTATTTGATACAATTTTACCTTGATTAATCATTGGTCTTTGCTATTTTTTTCTTGCTCTATTCTAGGTACTTTTTAAATTTAAATTAACAGAAAACTTATGGAATAAATAATTAAACATGTCAAAATGTTTATCATTCCCTGGCTATTCCCTTTGCCCTTTCTGAAGATGGCATTTATCTTTATTAGTCTTCTGGAACCTCACCTGTCTTTCAGGATTTCTCAGATATGTAGTTTGTCTGAGGTTATAGCAACTTTTAAAATATAAACCACACTGGAAATGTGTGCCAGTCTCCTTAGGTAAACTGGCTTTCCTCTAGGGACATTTCCTGCATATCTCAGACTTCTCATAATGTTCTGTAGTATTTAATGAACATTTTTCTTTGAAAGAATTATTAGTTATTATTGTGAAAAAGTACATGTTCACAATACATAAAGATAATATAAAACTTGCATATTGAAGCAGAATCTCATTTAAGAAGTTGTACAGACAGACAGGTGAGTATCTGCTGTTAGCCCCTATGAATTTGACAGATACTCAGATATGAAGTCATGTGGTCATCTACTTTCACAATATAATATGGCAGTAAATTCAGTTGCCTCAGATTTGGGGCCCAAAATTGTGGGGTTTGGAATTCATTTCTGATGTTCAGGGACAGAAGACACTAAATAAGTTAACAAAAGAGACTGTGTAAAAGGAGTTTATACGACTATGGCTGGTGCGGCTTTGGATGGAAATGCAGTCAGACAATTGCTCTTAGTTTACCTGGAGACTCCCTCCAGTTTGATTTCACACCTTGCCTCGGAATTCAAAGAAGCTGAATAGATCTTTGCCTCACAGCATAGTTAAATTAATGTTTCTATGACTCGAGTTTCTAAGCTGAAAGTTGTCTTCTTAAAGAAGACCCTGGCTGTGTAGCAGAAAAAATGGAAGATGTCATGCAGTATTCATGCACTTTTGTAGCTAACAGAGGCAACATTTTTATTTTTGCTTCTTACAAGTCAACAAGTCGATTTCATTCATTTTAACTCCCTCCCTCTGGTTTCTAAGAAATGAAAGTGAGAATATGTTGCTAAACATGTAAGTAAATATACTCGACTTAAAGCAACACTCAGCCCTCTGTGCCTTTTGCGGAACACTGTTAAATTATATCTTAAGAAAACGCAGTACAACCCTTCGGACAGATGATCAGTGTTTTATGAGCATATTTTTATTAAGTTCCAAGAAAGTCCTACACCTGTTAACAAAGAATATTGATAAACACAATCAAAGGATTGGAAACTACGTAATGTGTTTGGGTTTACTTCAGACCTGGCAGCCCTGCAGGATGAAATAATCCACATAGGAAGATTTTGGAATGGGTAAACGCATAGACACTCCCCAGTGCAGTTTCTGGATGTTAGCATGGAGGTACCATTTGTTGGAGCAGAAGAGTAATTAAGTCTTTGTTCCTCTTCGCTTGTACCGAGATGATTAGCAGGTGCTTGGTACACTTCTGAGTTCTGCAGGGCAGACATTTTTCTGATAAGAACTGGATTTGCTTATTTCAGACAGTCCGGTGAACAACCATCAGAGGACAATTTCTCTTGGCCGCTGTGTCAGGCTCAATGCAGTGTGTGCACACCTTACCACACTCAGCTCCCCTAGTTCCTCAGATGAGTAGTTAGTTGTTAGGCATATCAAGCTGTTTACTCAGCTACTTAAGCTCATTTGCAATAATTTTACCTTCTTCCTTGGGATGCACTAGAAACAGTCCCTCCTCTTCAAGGTGAAAATGAACTCAGTAATGCCGTTCGTGGACATAAATCATCTTAACTCATTTTCCCAGTGACTTTTGTCACTTGTGATAGACTTTTTTCTCCCTGGGCATCTATTAGCCTGCTAGTCAGTTCCAAGCCACCTGCCCTATTTATGGGCATTTTAACAGAAGGAAATTAATAGGAATCCACATCGGGTGTGAACTTACAGTTCACTAATTCACACTATTTTTGCTGGAGACATTTCAGTGCTAAAGGCACAATAGCTTACTGTACTTTCAAACCAAGATTACTTTCTCCTAGCAAGACAAAGTGGCCCTAGTGGGAATTAGGGCAGCTAAGCTGCAGTGCTTGGAAATTTGCACCCTAATTATCACAAATTAGCTTCTCCAACTGGGCCAGAACAAATATATGAAGAATACTCAGGGGGTTGTCCAGTGTGTTACCTTTTCCTGCCGAATGATCTCCACTGAGGTTTGTCTGGTCATATTCAGAACATCACAGTGGAAAACTCTTCCGCAGTTCAAATCAGCAAAAATGCTTTCTGATTTTCAGTTATCTGGATGTTCAAAGTACCTCTCAGAAGGTAGCATACATATACACGTTAGTGACAACAGTAACTGATAGATCATTAATCTGAGTTGTAAATGCCAGTACTGCTAAGATGTCATCTTTGCTTCCATTTCAAGCCTGAGTCTGCCAACTTGATTAGCTTTGCTTAAATGAATAGTTTTACTGATGTTAATTGTTTCAATGGATACAGAATTATTGTCACTAAAATGAATGTTTCAGAAGCCAAAATAACCCCCCCACCACCTAAATACTTGCTGAAAAATATTTTTCTTTTAGATAGCCATGTCCACAAAGCAAACCTGCCTGGAGTCAATATGATTTTGAGAGTTGCTTAAATTGCAATCCAAAGCAAACTCTTACAATATCTGTTAGGAAACAAAAAAGTTTATTCCTATTAAGTGCTGTTTCACACCAGTTTATAGATCAACAATTTATGTAACCCAGCCAGCAAGAAACACATATATAGCATCTACCCCTTTGAATCATTTAGGGGGCTGATGTCAAGGCAATTACATTAATGTAAAGCTGTTGCAGGTTCAAGGAGAAGACAGCTTAGTTTCTCTACAGAGGAACTAAATGCTTTGAACTGAGAAACAGATTTTGTGTGTGTGTGTGTGTGTGCAGTACTTGTGAGTCATGATAGTTTCTTAAAGGCTGTTTAACGTGCTGAAGTTGACATGAGTCATTGTTCTCTTCCTAGGTAATGACTAGTTAAGATCACATTTAGCTCTTCCATTTCTCTAGTAATCTCTGAGACTTGTATTTCATTGATCGTCCAGTGAACAACTGCTTCAGAGTTCTGAGTGACAAGTAAAGTCTTCAAGAAACAAGGGAGAGCTCCATTTGGAGAGCATGGATGACTAGAGCTGGCACCTGTTACTGCTCAGCCCCTTTTGTCTCGGAAATAGAAGTGACAATTGGTTTAACAAAAGAAAGCATACCTTGTCCTTACTGATTAATGTCATCAGCCATGAAGTAGGTACAAAACATATAGGACTTGGAAAAAGGCAACTCTGAATGACATAGATTTTATATTAACTTCCAAAAGCAAGCCCAAAAAGGCCAGAATTTTTATTTACTACACCATAGTCACTGTTTCCCCTAGCTATTCCTAGAGTTAAATTGAGTATTTCAGATGGTGTTCTGAATATTTGCTTAAGATCTAGACCCAAATTTTCATTATCTGACTCTTGTGGTCTAGGCAAGTTTATTTACACTTTTTGAGATAACAGAAAGAAAAAGAAGATGATATATTTGCGGTATAAAATGCAGTAGAACCTCCATCCAGGATGTCAAACCTTTCCTGTTCTCTTCTTCATAGGAGATAGGTAAATTGCAGAGAATCACCTTGTCTTGCTGGTCCTGCTTCAGACTAGAAATATTTTATATGATGTTAAAAACAGGATGGCTAATGTATTAAAGGTTTATATTTAGAATAGGAATGATCTTTCAGCACAGCATTCTCATGAGACTTCTTGCTAAACATGTTCCCACTCCTCCATTGCCATCTCCAACCTTTTCTTCTGGTATTTTTCCAATTTATAATATGAATTCTTCAGTTCTTGTTGTCAAATGCTGAAATAGTTTTTATAAGAGACTTTAGCTGAACTGACTAGAAATTCTAAGTGATACAGAGTGCTACAATCATTAGTTTAACTCCTTCAGTTGAAAATATCCCTATTTATGGGGTTTCAGTTTTCTCTCTGGTATAACATGAGAAATATGTTTCAAAGTTACAAAAGCTTAGGGGATCAGTTTGGACAATCTTTAATTAAATTCAGCATTTGATAAAGACTTCTGTTATTGATATGCTAATAATACAACTCGTGTTTTTTGGGCAATTGATTTTTTTTTTCCTTTAAACAGAGATCACTTAAACCTGATACTAATTTAGCAGAGGCAGAAGACAAGGAGGCAGAGTCACAAGGGTCCTGAGCTGATGGCAGCCAGTCCATTTGTACTGTCACTGCAGTGCAAGCTGCTGTACATCTGCATAGCCTCCCCCTTCCTTTCATATCACAGATGTACCCATCTTTCATAAAACTGCACCAAAAGTGAAAAAGCTTCTTCTGAATAAATACAGCCATAGTTTAATGTTTATGTATTCCTTAGTCAATACTGTTATTTATGCAGACCCTATTGTAACTATTCATTTATGCATGCAAGTTAAAAATGACTAAGACCATTAACTCCATTAGAACACATATGTTGGTTTGGTGAAATACTGGTTTTTTTCTAAACTATAGCAGACACCAGGCCTTGGTTTACTGCACCAGATTGTTGTTTTCCGGACAGCAGGGATGGGAATTCAGTAGCAGTTTCAGTATAAAGAGGTAAAGAGGAGGAGCATTTCGTTAATACAAGAGAATTTAATCTTCCTCTGAGAAGAACTGTTGAAGGGCATCACATATTTGACTTTGTTCTGGCTTCTCTGTTAATAATGATGGAGTCATGAGGTGTGATCTGATACAGTCTGCAATGGGTGGGAGCAACCAGCAAGGCTTGTACATTAGCAGAATATTTCAGGCTCCGTAGTGGGAAAAAATGAAACACCAGAGGAATTTAGCCCGGAATGTTATTTCAGTGTTTGGACAAATGTGTATCTTATTCAAATTGTCTTATTAGCATAGCTAGCTCTGCAGGATCTTCAGTGACTGATGAAGGATTTCTCATAGGTTACTTATTCAGAAAATTTGTTACTCCATTTTCATTCCTTTGATGGAATTCAGTTATTCAGAATTTACAAAGTTGGACCCCACTCTCTCCCCACAGACCCAAATTAACTTCCCTCTTAGCAGGATTAACCCACGTTAGCAAGAATTACTTGTGTAAAGTTTCCATGTATTGATTAGAAGCAAATCAGGTAATGTCAAAGGCAATTATGACTGTTTCAGATATTCCATGTTAAGATCTTAAGTTCTATTCCCTGCATGGGCTCCCATTTTTATGCTGGGCTTCCTCTCCAGGCTAAAGTTCTTGAACAGTTCAGAAAAATGTTCATAGAAAAAAAAGTAGACATGTTATTTTGCCAATGCTGAAAATCTTATAAGTAGTTTACGGGAGGCTCCTGGCTTGTCTAAGTATTGGAAGGACTCCACATCTGGAAGGAGGTAACTTTTGTGAGATGAACATGACTTCTGCTGTGGCCAAAAGTAATTATCATCTTTGGCTAATTTTAATCCTTCTGAAAATTTCACACATAGTTACTAGAAATCTGTGGGAATTAAGCAATTTCTTTCTCCGTTGCATTTCACTGGTTATGCTTTAAAGCAAGACCTCCCCTGCAACTGCTATTTCCACTTGCTTTTGGTACTCTGTCCTGGAACCAAGAGCAGAGATCCTGTCTTTCTGGAGTGCTTAGTACCCTGTCAAATAGTTCATCACTGGTGAGGAAGCAGTCTTAATGAACTCCCAGGAGACAAAAGCTGAATTTGCAGGAGGTGAGGAAGTGGGAGGCAGTGGATGGACCAGGCTGAGACTATGAACTAGCAAGAAGATAAGGAGAAGACAGGCTAGTGGGCAAGAACTGTGCGGTAGAGGGGAGAGGAGGCTGGAGAAATAGGGCAGAAAAGCATATCTTAGGAATTAAGAGGTGCAGTGAGATCTATGCTCACAGTATCGCTCCACTAACCCTACAGATAAAGGAAAAAGGAAAAAGTCCCAGATTGCCTGTTCTCAAATGCTCTTCTATTTGCTAGCAAATAGCAGAGACATGAACAGTCAAAATATATATCATGCCTCTGTAGTGCTGGTTATCAAAGCATGGGATAGAACAGTTACTGAGATCAATTAGTTCAGGTGGGTGATCCAAGTTGCAAATCTGAAGCCCCAATTTTGCCAGTGGCCATTACAGGCATGAGTGTGATAGTGTATAATTCTGTTTTTGGCTGGCATGTGAAAAGTAGAAGCAAAGCAGCATAGCGTCATGCTCTGAACAGTCTTATTTTGCTATTTAGGAACATTTCTGTATCGCATATTAGTCTATGCTTTTTTAAGTGGATTTTAATAATTAAACACGGAGATCATAGCCTGACAGGAACCTTATGAAATTCGACAAGGACAAATGTAAAGTCCTGTACTAGGGAAGGAATAAGCCCTGGCAATGATACAGGCTGGGAACTGACAAGTCTGCTGAAGACCACCTGAGACAGGCAGTGGAACAGGTTGCCCAGAGAGGGCGGGCCATCTCTGTGCTTGGAGGTTTTCAAGACTTGACCTGATGAAACCCTGAGCAACCTGGTCTGACCTTGCGTTTGGCCCTACATTGAGCAGGAGGTTGGACTAGAGACATCCTGAGGTCCTTCCAGTGTAAACTTTCCTATGATCCTATGATAATGTAGTTTAAATTTATTCAGCCGGTTTCTACAAAAGAAGGTGGGAACAGTGTTCTTGCTAACAGCTGGGGAAATAGCATATTTATTCACCCGGCAGTAAAATGAGATTATTGTCAGTGGGTTTGTGAGCTATCATATTCCTGGTGTCTGAAAAGAAGACTTCATTAACAAAATGTCACTTGCCTTTATTATTGCAAAGGTAACCTTTCGAAAATGAACTGACCATGAAGTAATACAGTTGTTTCATCTGGAATCTGCAGATAATCTGAAATAGTAATGCATAAGAGTATGAAATGCTTCGATTAATCTCTATGGGACATTAGCAGTAAAGCCCAGTGATGGCAATTTGTATATAAGCATTGTTAATTATTTAGTATTACTCAAAGTTCACAAAGGAGTCAGATGTATTATTACAATATACTCAATCTAATGAGTGACAGTTCTCTTCTATAATATAATGGCTTTTACTCTAACGGGCACTTAGTAATATATTACACTTAAAACTATATATTGTAATAATAATATATGAATCTTAAAACTATGAACCACCTTGGCTGAGGGTATAAGACCTTGTTGGTGGATTTATGGTGACTTCAGTTTCTCACTTCAGGGACTACTGGTCTTATAAAGACTTGTCCTTTAGGTTTACACAGTTGTGGCACTTATTTGGGAGTTGAAAGGACTCATTAGCAGTCCCATCTCTGATGCCGTTCTATAAGTTAGCCACTGGAAATTTCTTTCAGTTCTTTCAGATTCTTTCATTATCTAGCACAAAAGGTAATTTCTTATAAAATCAAGTGCACTGAGACTTTCTAACGTAAGGACATCCTGAACTCATTAAGCTACTGCATCTATTGTCACAATGTCTATAGGAACATTGGATGTCATTTGGTTTTGAGGGCCGTCTGTTGCTCACCAGATGTACTCCTTTGTAATTGTTTATCTAGTGACTGAATTTTTTTTCTCCCTTCATAGAGTCCTCACAAAGTAAAAAGCCATCCTTAAGTAAAAAATCCCAAATCCTCTCTGTTTGTGCTTTGACCTATGGTAATATTTGCAGAGTGATAGCTTTGAAAATCAGCACATCAGTACTGCTTGTACAAAAGCAGCACCACCATCTATCCTCTTGTGATGACTTTGTATGAAATTGGGATCAGACTGTATTGCAAAAAAATACTCGTTTCTCTAATTCCTTCAGGATCCTGCAGTCATATTTTCCAATAAATATGCATAGTAAAGACAAATACTTTTTGTTTACACACAACAAACTCAAAACACAAAATATGCTTCAGCAGTAACTGTAGCCTTCCTAAATTTAATCTTTAAGTAAAGCAAGGACCCTTACAGTCCTTTGTAAAAACCATTTCTCCGAAGGTTTTACAAACACACTGTCATTTTCTGTTTGTGTGTATTGTGGGATACAGCCTACAAAACCAGTTCATGTAAAAACTCGTGCTAGAAAGTATTGTTAAGCTTCAAGTACCTTGTGTGACCCATCAGCAAATACGTTTAAAAGAAATAACCTCTGGTTAAAGCTGAGAGAATAGAAACTATGTTTTTTATCAACCTGAACATGAATTTACTTTCCGTTTCTTACTGACTTTCTACTTGGTCTGAAATTCATCTCCATGCTTCAGTGTTCTAAATAATTTTTGCTGCTGCATTCCCGGGTTAGAGGTGTGTGCCTCCGGGTGAGAACAGCAGTCCCTTCTGGGAATGGCTTGGGAATACACGACCCGGAGGAAGCACGAGCATTTGTGAAATTTTGAAGACAGCAGAATGAAAGATGAGGTGCTAAATCTGAGACTGTGACTGCTAAAATGAGCTGCTGAACACCAGAGAGCAAGGATTACTGCATTTGCTAATGGACTGCTACAGAACTGCTAGGAGTTTTATTTCTAATAATGGAAAAGAAATCCACGTGTGTCTCAATGTGTGGATGTAATTTTGTTTATTTTGGGAAAAGAAGTGTTAAAATAACAGTTCTGAAAGCAACTTTTTTTTTTTTTCTAAAGGTGGTTATAGTCTGTATTTTTCTGGTTTGCCTATTCCAGATCCCTTCGGCTGATAATGCTGAATCCTCAGCCCTCAGCTCCCATGCCCTCTGTTTCGGCCTCTGTGATACGCATTATTTCAAAGGAGCACAGCTGGGTGCTCGACTGTAATTTCTGATGCAGCTAGGATCGGATCTATCAGTTCATTTGAAGGTTAGGACCAAGACCTTAGAAGTGAATGGGGAGCTAATAGACAGACTGATGTTCCTGCTGTGTTCACAGAGGCTTAAAGCAGTGAGAAAAGGGTCAGGCACATCCATATTATTTTCACCCGTTGCCTCAGATGCCATGGTTTGCAGTCGTCTCGTTCAGAAATGATAAAGGAACGGCTCCCTGCTGTGAGGTCTTCATGCCAGAGAGAGTTGTAATGAGTTTGTAACAAGATGGAGATAAGGAAGACTTTTTAGTGAGACAAATCTCAGAGATGTACTGAGTGAAGGGTGAATCTTTCCACCACTCTCCATCACTTAAATATCTCAGGATACTTAAGGTATCCTCACGGTAGAATGTAAGAAGACGACAGTAGGACAAAAACTAAATGCATCTTGATAGATTTTCCTTTCACTGTATATCAGAAACTTGTAATTAGTCAGCCACTAGCAATGATTAATGACTAGAAATATGGCTAATGGGCAATATAGGTTTCAAAATCAATATCAGGAAAGGCTGTGTGATCTTGGAAGCATTGGGCTGTGGAACTGTCTCCTTGCAACATGATGAACAAATATTTTGCCTGTGTGTTCACTGAAGAGCTCCAAATACGTAGCTGGAATGTAAATGAAGATGAGAGACAGTGAAAAACAGGAGAACAGAACACTACCTTGGAGTGTAGTCCTGAACTGAGGTTTAGTGGTTGTTTCCACTTCTGTCTTTTGTGATACCTACAGTATATTTTTATAGATATGCGTGTATATGTGTGTATGTGTGTATACACATAAGTGCTCCAGAAAGAAATGTTTTAGTTTGGTTTTCTTGGAAGCATCAGCTTTTCTGTGTTGAATCTTAACACAGTTAATATATATCCAGATATTAAAGTTAACTGTGGCAAAAAAAAAAAAAAAAAAATCCAAAGACGACTTCTGTACCTCATTTACAGCTCATTTCAAAATGTGTGGTTATGAATAAGCCATTTACTTTCGCAAGCATACACTCTGCAGGATTTCAGATACAAAAGAATTAAAAGGTCAGAGAATTACAATGCGTTTACTGCATCTCTGTATGACAGGAAAGCTCATTACTATTTGCCGTGTTCTGTCCTTCTTAATTAAAGCATCAAATCACATGTACAGTCTGGAGCAGCTCGATTATAAAAGGTTACATCCATCAGTTTATTCCTGATTGGTTTATTAATTACTGGCCTTGACTTTTGATTCAAATCAGCTCTCTTTCCTTGGGATAAAAGTGCATATTATGTTAAAAATAATGCATCATAATTCTAAACAAAAATATATTGTAAACATTTTAAAAAAAAGCTTGTACTAAACTTGGCTTTGATAGAATTACGATTTCTTGTACCATGAAGTCTTACTTTTCAACAGGTGACCGCTGGCAAATTTCTAAATAGTTTTGCTACTGAACCCTCTTCCACCCATAAAAGGATAGAAAAATGCTGTGAACTGAAATTCTTTTGAAGTTTTGTAGGGATATTTCAAACATATAGCTTTCATCCATGGTTTTCAGAATATTTTTAAATGGGACTTCTGGTGGTTCTATGGTATTTTCTCCTGAAAACTTTTTGCTTACAAACCTGCTGTATTGTATCAGCAGATGTGTTCCAAAGAGGTGGAAGAACTGTTGATGGTAAATCTGAAACAGATTTCCTGCAGAAATAGCCAAGTCATGCCTGGAGACGCTATGGACGCTGTTAAAAGCAGGGTAAGAAGGCAGGGGCCTACCCTTCCTTCCTTGTTTTAAATACGTATTTCAGCAATTTGGATATTGCGAATACCTGAAAGTCATCAAGAGCATTCTCCCAATTTGTGGCATTTAAGAAAGGTTTGTCTTTATTTACTCTAACAGCAAATACCCTTTTCATCTAGTGGGAAAGGACGGACTGACCCTACTTTGCTGAGCTACTCCATTTCAGCTAATTAGCTCCTCGGCTGGGTTTCTGGCCCCTCTCCCCCGCCTCAGAGGACGGCCGCTCCAGCGCCGGCCTC
>NW_009234279.1:0-44439 GCF_000690835.1 Fulmarus glacialis | reverse complement strand
GGTGAAGGCGCTGCCCGGGCGGGGGGAGCGAGCCCGGGGCTGTGGGGAGCGAGGGTGGGACACAGGCATGGCCCACCCACCTATCTGCCCCGCCGGCCGCCAGCCTTCTTCCCAGCCCTCTCCCGGGCTGCTGGGCCTTCGGGCCGCTTCTCTGTCCCTCACCTTGGGTAACAACTTCTCAAACTGCTGGTGCCATCGAGCAAAACCTGATGAAAAGTTAGAGCGACATGTGATGCGTTTTGCAGAAGGATTTGAATAGTTTTTGTTACCGTGCTCCCAGCAGGTGTACGACTTAAGGTATCTGGCCTGAACAAAACCTGACCGATTACAAATAAATGTTTTTCATAATAGCCCTGTCAGGAAATCTTCACACTAGTCAGATACTTTGCATCTCCCTCCTCCAATGGGCATTTGAGGCTTGTGTACTATTAGAGGAACATTGAGTTCCTATTAACTTCTGCCTATTTTGCTGTAAAGGGAACTCATCATCACCTCTCCCAGCAGCATTTTCTAAAGCTACCTTCCCAAAAATGAGGGCAGCCACATCTAAATCCCATTTCCTTCACGCCTTCTCCGATGATAGTTACCATCAGTCTTGGGAACCAGCTGCATACGTGCGTGTCACTTCGTTTACCACAGTCCACGTTGTCTACAGTTCCCAAAGTGGCCTCACAATTAACGGCCCCTGCTCTTTGTAGGACTATGAAACTAGACCAGATGTTCTTATGGACGTATATCATGAAGTACGTTTATCCTAGCTGACGCCTCAAATTCTCATTTGCAAAGGTCAGCTTTTTCAAGTTTAAACTGTAAAATTTTTATAAGATCAAAACACAGTTGTTCTTTTTGCAGACTTCAGTAAAGAGTTTTCCCTGATCTCTTCCTCAAGCTCCGATGTGAGAAGTGACAGGATATATTTCATACAAAAGATTCTCCTGACCTCTCTAGACGAAACTTTTCAACTCCTCTACCTTTTTCTTTTCCTAAAAGCGAGCACAGCACGTAGCTGTTGCAATGGTTCCTACCACAGTGGATAGTATCATTCCTTCTCTGCAAACAAGCTGTCAGAAAATCACCTGCTTCAGCCAAACTACAATTTTTTAAGAGAATTTTTACAAATTAAGTTTCTACAGTACTTCCTCTGACACCAGTTTCATTCAGTAGCCAAAATACATTTCAAAGCAAATAATAACTAGTAATAGATTACTTACACTTCTTACCATCATTACCATGTAAGACAAACATAATTTGGTCTCACTTGCATTTGTAGTGAATACATTTTAGCCTGTGGCCACCATGTTGTACACGAGCTATATCGTATATTAAACATTATCAGAAACTTGAGCACTGAACTGTCGAGAACCAACCAAAAAATCTGGAAACTAACCTTTTTACCCCCAGACTTTATTCCATCTCCACTGCATCTTAATCTTCCTATGTAGGATCTTCCCCAGGCATTCAGGAGGCTCCTTTCTGGCCTGCCTTATAATCACAGAAATCTCTTTTATGGCTTTTTTCCCAATAAATAACAATGTGCTTCCATTAATTTTTGTATTAGTCTTTTTTTTTTTTTCCTCCAAAGACCAGCCTTAAATTTTTTTAACGATGCAAAAAAATGTCAAGAACAAATGCAAGTCTCCTTTTTCAGCACACGTTTTTGGCACACAAAACTATGTGGCTTATGGAGATCGGCTTTTGTCTTCCACGTTACCAGGTGCTTCCTCTTCTGTTGGATAAAACTACAAGGAAATAATGTGAAGTCCACAAACCCTTAGAAAATCTTTGGCCTCCTTTCACAGATTTTAACGTGAGGTCCAAATCCCAGTTGCGAGTTGCTCTGTTGCCAATTTTTTTTTTAAAAAGTCCTCGTTATTCTTGACAGTGATGCTGAAGTGAACCAAGGTGATTCCACAAAGTACTTTTTTTGCCTCTCAGATGGCAATAGTTATATTTGAGCTAGGATGATCTGACTTTTGGGGAAAGGGAGGGCGTTGTGTGGAAGTGTTGGAACACAGTTGCCTTCTGGCTGCAGCCTTTCTTCAACACACAGCGTTGGCCGCTACCAAAGAAGCTTTGATTTGACCTTATGCATTCACCTCTATGTCCTGTATAAGGTCCTACGCACCTTCTGCGCCCCCGTCCCATTTTCCCTTTCTCTCTCTCCACCTCCCCTCTCTGTCAGCTAAGAAAGAGGCAGCACATGTGGCTGACTGAGCTACACATATTTTGACTTGACCCTTCCGTCAAATCTCCTTGAAGTTGGCCAGCAGGTTCAAATTACGAAGGTAGGCTGACAGACTGATGGATGGACAGCGTGATCACGGAGCCCTTCTTTCTTTAGGGGGCAGCTAAAATCATCATCAATGTTTGGTCCTACTCCGTTCTCCAGGAGAACTCGGTTTCAAATCCAAATGTCTGTTTTCACTTGTTTTTTGATGCTCCTACTTAACTTGTCCCCTGCCACCAGTGACAGTTTCTAAACTAGCCAAATATTTCTTGGTTTTTCCTATTTTCTGGTCCTCGCTCTCGTCTAGATTTGTGGTGCTACTCCAATAAAAAGGTGATCTCATTCTGTAAATCATTCCTCAGCGTATGGGTTTGAAGTGAAAGGCTTCCTTTATTCCTTTTACAAAGTCTCCAGCTGTGTCTTAATGCCTGGTTTTGGTTTGGTTCTATTTCTTGTTGATTATCTTAGATTTCTTCTTAAACTTTGTCTGTGTTTTGAAGCAGACTCTACTAGTTTTACTTCCTAATTTGATAAAGAGCTTACCTGCTGCTTTCACTTACTCTGAATAAAAGTGGCCGTTCAAGCCCAGAGGCTTCAGCGGGGCTTCATCTCACTTGCTGTACTATAATGAAACCATTAGTTAAATAAAATCTGGGGTAAGAATGCAGACATGGATGCCACCGCTTAATTACTTCTTGGAACTTAAAGTATTGTTTTAATACTGACACCCTCCATTTCCTGAAAGAAAATCTCAAGAGTGTGGATACTTTTGGGGTATTTTTGACCAAACGTGAGTGGGGTGATCCCTGTGCTCAGTAAAAAGAATTTAAATGCATTTGCAGCCAGGCAGACCCATGGACATTCACGCAGGTACAAGCATATCCCTGCAAGAAGCACTTTAACACAACGCAGCTGGAAACCTCTCCTTTGACCAGGATTTCGAGAAGCGTTCTGCTCCAGAGGTGTGAGCGACACTCAGTTAGAAGCTATGTGCAAGGGATGTGCGTTTGCTGTTAAACTCAGCAAGTTGCTTAGCAATTCTGCCAAGCAAAATCATTTGCCTCAGCTCAGGGAAACAAGATGAAGTCCAACCTCTCTCTGCTGCTTCACAACTCCCATTTCAGACTCCAGAGTATAAAGTCTTGTCAAACAGGGCTAGGGTGGATGCCCCATACGTGTCCTCTAGCTCCTCCATTGAGGAAATTCCTTGCAGAAATAAATTTTGGAGTTTCTTTGAGTAAGTCTAGGCAACACAGTATGCATCTATGAGGTTCTGTCAAATCAGGCCCATGTATCTGACAACATACATTCAGGTATGATACTAGTTTGTTACAATGATGTGGACAAAGTGCAAAGAAAAGGGAGAAACCATTTGATACCTCTGCTAGTTACAACCCTCCAGGACTGCTGATTTTTTTTAGGGTTTTTATAGGTTTCTTCAAACCTATAGCAAAGTAATTCAGCTACTTCAAGGCAGACTAGAATTTGGAGTTGAAGATGCTAAGCTGTAGCCTTCAGGTGCAACAAAGGAGAATATTTAATAGTAGGTAACAAGAAAGGCAAGCTTTTCATCACAGTTCAGATCTCCTTTCTAATAATTTTCTAGCTTTTTTGTGGGGCAACAGGAGAGCTGCTTTGAATAAAGAGATCCTGAGCTCACAAAACCACTTTATCCCTGCTTTACAAAAGAAGGCATTCCAGGCAACAAATAGCTGAAGCTTTGGGTTGGCAGGTTTCAGTGCTTTTGGACACCTGTTAAAGGACAGAGATGCTGAGAAAAGGCAGTAGAAGAGGAGGAGACTCACATCCCTCTCCTATCCCTTTTGACCCAGATAAGAGGACAACCTTAAACAATCAGTTCCAGACACTTTAACAAAGAATTTGCCTGGGAAGTGGCTAAGTGAGAAGGGAAGAAAAAAAAAAAAAAAAAAAAAAAGGCAAGCACATAGAAATAGAGCCCTATATCGACCATTCCAGTTTAGTTTAGGAACTTTGCAACTCACTTCTACAGTCAACAGAAAAAGCAGCTGAATGCACCAACAAATATGAACAGGAACTTTTATCTGAATGATTGTATGCAAAAGGAGAATACCATCTGAAGGCCATTGTAAAGGCTGGAATCAATCCACTCAGATACCACATTATTAATCCCCCTGAAAGACTGGCTGGTCTTTGCAGGTAGCATAAATAAGCCTGCGGTCTTCTCCAGGCATGCTTGTTGTTTCCTCTGCATATGAAGAGGCCCCTTCTTTGACTTCCAGCCAGTAAAATAATGTTTTTTCCAGATAATGAGCCGCTTTACATGAGGAAAATACTCAAGCATCCTGGACCTGTCTAAATAGCATTCCACATGCTCCCGGCTGCTCAACACCCACACACAGTTATTTCCAACTCTCGTTCCATCGCATCTCAAAAAACTCTAACTTAATGTGATTGCAATCGTCTCTCAGCCAGCTTTCACAGTTGTAACTAGTGGGGGCCAAATCATAAGACACAGGACTTTTGAGAAATGAAACTTCAAATACACATTCATCAGCCGTTGCCAAAATAACCACTAGTAGTAAATCCCTGCAAGGTTTTGTCTTTATTCCTTAAAGATGGAAAGTGAGTTATATGTGTACTGGGTACATACTGGCCATTGTAGCAGAATAGTCATCTCCCCATCAACCGCTGTGGGAAATCAGGAAGCCAGGACTCACAGAACAGTGGTTTTGAGAGTCAGAGGTCATTTCTTTTCACGCCCACACAAAGCATCGTGCAGATTTAAATATGACAATTTAAAAGTACATATTTTGGCAAAACGGGCCAAGTTGGTGACTAAGTGAATCCTGGACTAGATTTTCTCCACAGGATTTATCGTCTCACTATTTTTATGGGTTTTGACCTGCATGGTTGCTTTCTGCAGCTCTCCATGGGTAATGATTTAGTCCAAACCAAAGTTGTTTTATTGCACTCAAGGTGTGATACAATGTCAGTAGGGCAGTCTTCGCAACATCCTCCTCTCCAAATTCTGTGATACTGATCCAAGTGCAACAAAGAGAGTTCAGGATACTTAAATTGACTGTGAAGCTATAAAAACAATTGGCAGAATCACTCTCTTATTGGGGAAGTTCTGATCTTCAGGATGCAAAACGAGGAGAAGAAAAAAAAAATCCATTTTCATACCTCCAAGTAGCTCATGAGCTCTATCGGCAAATTCATGTTTTGGAGAGGTTGAGATCGGTACAAAAATTGATGCAAGTTTATTTCAGGACAGAATTTGCACTTCTCATCTACAGCTCTTTTAAATATGTGCATTTAAGTTCATTATTGTTACCCCCCTTCTGTACTTTTTACCTTTCACCTTTCAAAAATTTTACTTACAGCAAAGTAAGGCAGCCATTCCGTGACGAATGCATCTTTGCTTACCAAGGCAACTTGCTTTGCTGTCGGATGTAAATCTTGGGCCCCTTAAGAAAGCCAGCTAACTTCAAATTTAGTGATACATTTATATTCCTTTTAGGTATCACCGGTCTGCTACACCTGTTGTGATGCTAATACAAGAGTGCTGCAAGTAGCTTTGTCGCCTTCACCTCGTGCAGCATCCCTTTGACCCGGTAGACTCCGTGGAGAGCTGTATGCAGCACACTACTGTTCACTGCTAACAGTTGGGACGTGCGTTGAAGTGGTCAGTCTGGTCTTCTGGATTGAGGTGATGATCCATACGTGAGGCGGATGGGCTTCCATGGAGCACGTGGGGTTGTGGTTTTTATTTAATTAG
Source organism: Fulmarus glacialis (assembly GCF_000690835.1). Classification (NCBI taxonomy): domain Eukaryota; kingdom Metazoa; phylum Chordata; class Aves; order Procellariiformes; family Procellariidae; genus Fulmarus; species Fulmarus glacialis. Next base: position 38,452 of record NW_009234279.1, on the reverse strand, counting down.
AAAAAATTAAAATTAAAAACCTGCTAACAAAACAGTCATTTTGCAAAGTTGAGCACTTAAATACCAAAATATAGAATATTGAAGACTGCTTCCCATCATGGCATTTTCCTGTCAGACTACAGCTCAAAGAAAAGCATCCGTTTATGAAACTGAAACAGATGCCAGAAATGATTTCACACGTACCATGCTTGATTTTCTGCCTGACATGGTTTTGGTTCCTAGGCATTTGAATTTAGCTTCCTCATACAAGAGCTCTAACATTCACCAAATGAGAAACATGCGAAAAAAAATGTGTAACTTGCGGTTGGTTTGGGAGTTACTGACCTTTCTTCCCACCTCCGGCTGTCAGGACGCCCTTCAGAACAACTCTTGGTCAACACCAGAGGTGTCAGTCACCACCGCGCATCTTCTCACACTCTCTCCCTGATGGTGCTGCTCAGTCGGTACTTTTGCAGAACTCTTTCAGGAAAAGGACTGACAGCTCATGCTGCCCTGCCCCAAAATTTTGCTGAAGCCCAAGGCATCCGTTCTTGGGGCAGCTCACGCACCCATTTCCCCTTCGATTGCTCCGGCATTAACCTAAGGGAAAAAGCAGATGGGAGAATGAGGAAGGAAAGAAGCTTATGCTTAGGGGGTTTGCACTCCACAGAAATTATTTTAACTCTTAATCACCTGTAAAAATCACGAGTGTCCTAAAACAGTTACTTTGCTATTCTTAGTCCTTCTGGTAACCATTTCGGTTAAGACTTATATTTTCCATGGACAAACTGCCAACCTACTTGTTTTTGTTCAGCCACACACGTTGCTGACTGCAATGGGCAGTTTTTCTGTTGTAGTTCAGACTTACAATGACAATCTTTTGACTTACGGTGTCGGAAGTCAATACAAACCCTGTCTGCTTCAATTGTCCTTTCCTTCTTTCCCTGTCCCAGAAATATAAAAAGGTCTAAGTGCATTGGTCAGGATTGCAGTGCAAAGCCAAGGGATTTGTGCAGTGCCAAGGAGCGCGTGGGACGCAGTCCCAGAGCATTTGCCCATTAAAACGTGGCAACCAGCCTTTGGATCGGGTGTCTCTGAGAACGGGACACGAGCGAGGTTTGCCAGGGCACTCACTGGAGGCTAGAAGCGATGTTGTTTAAAACCTGCATGGCTGAAATACAGAGCTGGAACAGTACTGAGCAGGGATTACTCATATGCTAGTGATGAGAAGGACATAAAGTAATAATGACCTTATGTGACATTAATCTAGATTGGATCCAGGGCCCGCACAAAAATATTCCCATTTATAACACTGTATGTCAAGCACAGAAAAATAAACAAGACAATAGACCTTTCTGCCACCTTGCCTTGCTTTTTTTTACGGGAATACAGTAACATAGTCCTGTGCATGAAAAGATACATTTTTACATTCAAAAGTTTTTTTAAGTATTCTATGAAATAAATAATGAAAATTACTGTGCCATCAGAACTACTACTTTTGTTGTTATCATAGCTACAAAACTGAGATTGAGGTATTTAACTCATGATTTAAGACAAGTGCAAAACAACCTAATTACTCTAGTAGTTTTAAATATATATTATATATAACGTAAGTTTCTAAGACTTTATTTAAAAAAAAAAACAAGTGTATTTTGGTTGGTTGTTTTGTTTGCTAAAAAAAAAATATGTGACAGCATGACTTACTGTTATTTTTGGACACTACTGAAATATGAAAAGAACAAAAAGCCAACTTGCTATTAATTGGAATTAATTTTCAGAAGGAAGGAATAATAGAAAACATACGTGGCTCTTCATCTCTGGTTGTCTGATCTTTCTTGGTTTTTAAATAAATCAAACCCTCTTGTGATTTCCACTTGTAATATTAGATCTTTAAATGTCTGGCTTACACTCTAGCATGAGCTCTGATGGCTGCCAACTTGGAGACAAACTACTTTATACCAGACCTCCATAAGTTGCTAGAAAAATTAGTTCTGTCTTACTTTTAAGAGTCCTGTTTTTTAACGTGTTACTTTATTTAATTGCCATCACTTTTGCTGGTTACGTGACATTTAGTGAGAGGGAAAAATAAAATCATATTTTAAAGTTCAGAGGTTAGAACTTCTAGATCCTATCTTCATGTTTAAAAGGATGAGATGGTCAAAAACATCCTTTGTTTTGTTTACACCAAGGGTAATGAATTGCAAGGAATTCTAGATAGACGTGACCACTTCTTACCAGACTTCTGAGATATGCTTCTGCTGAAAACACAGAAAGAAATCACTTCAGATGTTTTTAGCATTATTCTGGAATTATTAATCTGGAGATTAGCTGATGGGCTTTGAGCCATTAGCACTTAGTAGTTACTAACTTGATTTAAAAAAAAAAGGGGTAAAAAAAAAAAAAAGAGGATTTAGACCTAAAAATTTTATAAACAGACCAAAAACTTCCATCTAAGATGCATGCTGGAACAGATCCTGTAGTTCTTCCCAACCAAGATGCCCCCTCAGGACTCAGCAACTTGAGAAAAATAGGGAAAAAAAACCCTCTTAACATCCGATTAGATAAAATTATCATACATTAAGCATTTACATGATATCGAGTACACATTACCACACAGCAAAATATTTTTTTTAACCAGTACTTAAAATCATGTCAAAGTCTGCCTTCATATTTTTATGCATTTTCTCTTGCTCTGACTTCCAAGTACAGGCTAGGCTTCCTAAGTGGACATGTCAGAGTATCTTCAGATGCTTCCACCGAAGAAGGTAGCCAGCACATGTACACGTGAAGACAAGATACAGCATAACTTATACCATCTAATTTCAATAAGAAGTCATCACTATTTGTGAATTTCTAATTTTATAACCACTTTTTTTTTTTTTCTCCTTCAAATTAGCCCTCCAGCAAAGTTACTGTAAAGGACAGATGCACTGCAGAATCACAGAAGTTCTGTTGGAGAGTTTTGTACCAGTGAGTCACTCAGCATATCTGGGTGTTCTGGAGGAGCGGAGATTCACCGATGCCTCACGTTGGTTTCCAGTAAAGTTATAAAAGCACCGAGCCAAAAAGAAAAGCACTGATAATTTAAGTGACTCGACTCAACTACTGCCAGGAAGTCAAACACAGCAGGCTATGCCTACTGCTAGTGCACAAACGAGGAACACTCCTTTGTAAGAGCATGCACATCAGTTGCATCAAAACAAGTATTTGGTAGAAATTGGCAGGGTTAGAGGATTCAAGAGACAGCACAGTTTGTTGCCTTCATCCCCCACCGAATTTGCTTTTCCATACAAATTATTAAGCAAAGTTATGGGAGACTGTCTGTGGACCTGGTATTAAAACAGAATCTGTAAGCATACCAACACAGAATGAAACACTCTGTTGTTCCTACAGCTATAAAAGGGTGCTGTTACAAAGTAAGTACCTGCAACAATTAGTCCTACCCAAGCTGTATTTCTGAAAGAAACAGTTAAAACAATTATGAACTTACCCACTTGCCCATTGATGAGGTGCCGTATTGTAAGTGCATCATTAGTATCTCCTGTACTGGCCACTGTCAAGAGACCAGGCACTGGGCTAGGTGGATCCTTCATTTGACTCATGTTTCTGTTCAGACCTTTTGCTTTTGTTCTCAGCTGTCCAATTTTCCACACACTTATACATAAACGTTTGCCCTTCCATCACCACTAACATTACTATATCCAATCTCTAAATCTCATTCAATTCAAGCTACTGTCCCTAGGGCATTTCATATGCCTACAATATATAAGGCACACAATGAATCACACTTAGAAAAAAACCTGTACAAATACATGGTATGTCTAAATTTTACCCTTGCAGCGTGGTATCACTACTTTGTGCCTGAAAATCCTATCACATGTGCCAGTCTTAAGAAACTGCATTGAAGACAACTACTTAAGTCTTCCATGCTGCAAATTTTATTGTAAAATCAGTATGATCTGTCATTATGGGAGAAGTTTGTCTCCTTATCCACTGCCTGTATCAGATGCATATGTGTACGCTTTTATCACTTTTGTATGACACTTAACATTTTCTTAAGTAGTAACCATTGGCTCTCCTGTTTGATGCAGGGACACTTCCCTTGGTGGCAAATTCTGTTCCCCAAAGCATCTTTCTTTCCTCTCTTTCTTTATAAATTCATATCTTGCTGAATATCATCATGCTGTTCTCCACTGTACACCCATATTCAGAAGCTTCCTGCCACTTCCAGCGGGACAAGTTTTCCTTGTTCATCACAGTTGGTCAGTTCCAACTACAAAACATGGGTTTGTTGGGTCCTGCTGTAGAGAAAAGGCTTGAAAGGATGAGAAGCCACAGAAGCTGGATCAAAGTTATGTACAAAAGACCGTAGTATCTCCTCAACTTTTTCTGCTAGCTACTTGAAAATGAATCTGAAGATGTTCAAATGTTTATGAAGAGCAATCACATTTGAAATGTTTGAGGTCTGCAAGTATTCCTCAGGCACACCATTGCAAAGCACTCTTGCAAAAACCATCTCCACCTGTATTTCTATATTGTGTCCCTTAATTACTTTGTCCATTCTGGCCATTAGGTATACAGCCGCTCGTGTGCTAAATCTGACTCTGTAATCTCCTTTACGTATTGAGATATATTTACGTCATATAAACACTAGTTTTGATTATCTATAGTTTCTAACATCTGTTTTAATAGAATTCTTTGTTTAAATTCGTAGAATGTCTTAGAAATTAACAATACTTCTTAAAAATTACAAATTACTTTTCAGCTCCTTGTTTCTAAAATTTTCCTTCTTTTTTGATACAATGTTATATTTCCATTAGAGCTAATACAGCAAATACTTAAAAAAAAACCCCAAACCAACCCAAAACTTAAGACAAATCAATCCCCACACTCCAGGGAAGAAAGATCACTTTTAAGTACGGTATTTTCCCTGCACCACTGATACCTTCATCACTGACACTCATACTAACATGGCCAAACAACAGGGTTTCTAAAATTGTATCATCGAGATCTGCCTTTGACTTCTTTCCTTCCTTTTTTTTAACACTTGCAATACTGGAAGACTTTATATAAATGTAACTATATTAATGGGAATGCAATATTAATAGCAAAAAGTTTAATTTTGACATAATTTCATTTAGGCACAGAAGAAGAAAACACAGCTAAGTGCCCAAAATTTATTCGGGCCAATTTAAACCATTTATTTCCAATATATATTAATGAAACACTTCTAAATGGCAATATTTTCATTAATTAGTTCTATTATCCAGGAAGTCTTCAAGTACTTAAAAGAGAAATTAATGAAGGATATATGTAATCTTTTAAAAAATATACAAAAAACCCGTATACAAAATTTCTTCAATTTTTAGTTGTATTACTACCTTCTTTATCAACAGAGATGTTTTACAGACTTCTGTGGAATTAAAAACATTAAGACCACTCAGTCTCACCAATAAACCTCTGCAGAAGTGGTTTTCTTATCTATAAATACAACCATAATTATGACTACTCTTTGTAGCCATCTTCAGCACTTCTATTATCTTTAAGAGATGGCATGATAGAAAACAAACCGCCCCCAAACCACCAATTCCTTACTTACGTGTTTTCAAGGTGTAGTTTTTCAATAATAGTACAAAACAGTATTTGTTGTGGCAGAAGGAGAGAGTGATTATTACTCTAGTTACTTCAAAACTCACCACCATAATTAAGTGACTTTTCGGGAAATTTTAGGTGAATAGGAATCAGATCAGGCTGTAGTGACTTTAATAGATGTTGCCAGTTAGAAGAACTGAGACTGAAGTAAAGTCTGAGTAAAAACACAGTTCAGTTATTTGAGTTTCTGCTTTTTCCTTGCCTGAAACTCTTCGGTTTTATTTTTGACAGATTTTATTAGCATTGATAAGGCAGGATCTATGGCTTTCTTGGCAACCTCTCCTTTCTTCGCCATCTTGTTCTCCTGCCCCTTGCTTGCCTCCTTAAGATCTTGCTCCTTTTCTTCTCTTCGGCGAGCTTTCTCTTCCAAGATCTTTTCTACTGCTTTTGTCTTCTTGAAATTTGGATCTGAAGGATCCAAATTAAACAGGGGAGAAGTAAACATGGCTTGGAATCTTGTATCGGCAACATTTACCTGAAGGCAGAAAAGGAGTATTTATTTTAGGTAACCTCTACCCATGATAGCAAAGCTTTTAAACACAATAAAATGTGAGCTGCTTAAGGAGTCATAAGTCATGATATTGTTCGCCATTCCTGGAACTGCTCCACTCACAAAATCCCAGGGAGTGTGAAATAGAGAGCCAGAAGATATTATTGGTAAAACAGACAAGCGAATGGTTATACAAATCCTGTATATGTTTCTATCGGCAGACCAAGGAAAGGTTTGTTGTTGAGAACTGACCAGGACGAAAGAAGCAGTGAATAACAATCAGAACAAACATACCAATGAGTATTTTGGGCCATGAGTTGTACAAGGCCTTGCATAAACAGCGTCTTGTTATCTTACAGAGTTTGAATCCGTTCCCCTTCAACCTTGTATCAGTATATTTCTTGCTTTTTGAAAACAGCCTGTAACTCCCTAAAAAGGTAGATCTGGGTTGTTCTCCTTCAGATAGAGTAAGGGAGGAGAAGGATATGAGACTATCAAATTTGTCCCCAAAATAATTGATATTACCAAAGGTTCTAGCTGAGCCTCAAAAATCAAGAGTATACCATTACCTGGAAGTCATCTTCTAGTAATTCTTTCTTTTTCATTAATAGTTTCTTTTTCTTCTTGCTCAAATTCTGTTGTTCTACAATCTTTTTATAATTAAAATGTTTTCTGGCATCATCCTCATCATCCATCATAAGCAGGGCCATTTCGGCCTGTTACAAAACAAGAAAGTCCATGTACACAATGAAATTAAGTTTTCTATGAAAAATACAGCAGCCCATTAATACAGTCTACATACATATAAATGAGTTGAAATAGGGTTGTCAGGGCAATATTGTTTAATCCATAACAACATTCTTTTAACATTTTGAAGTGTAATGTTAAATACAATAGTTGATTTTTTTAGTTAGATATAAAATAAATGCAAATATCCACGTTCAACTTTCAAACGTACTAATAATCTAACCTGAAATTGTACACCATAACTTAGAAATATTTATATAGCAAAATAAAAATTAACGTATATGAATTTAATACATTTATTTAGTTAACTTGTTCTGAGAAAAAATGAAAAGCAAACATGCAATAGCAAACAATTCAATCTTCAAGGTTAAAAGCCTACAGGACAAGGTTTGAACACACAAATGTTTCATACAATACTGATGTTAAAAGTAAATGTTCAGCCCCGCCCAACACACAAACATACTGGCATAGCTTTAAAGCTAGAGGGACAATCAGCTCAACCGGTATGGCTTCTGTGCCCTTACATTTCAATGTTACCTAACCCTGTTGAGCTGCGTTCAACTATAATCGTCCAGAAAGATATCATGGCGTAATCCTACAACGTTGAAGCGTGGACCATCTAGCGTTCTTCTTGGGTACTTTTTGTTCCAAAAGCTCTTGCTATTAAAATTACAGTTTCCTTTTATTGCTATCCTATGGATTTTAGTAGTTCCACTCACAAACAAGTAACATAAATATTTGCATAATTTAGCCAATGCAACATCTGTAATTCTTAACATTTTAAACCACTTTACCTTCTGTTTTTCAACTTCATCTTCATCTTCTGAGGTACTTTCAACCGATTCTGGCTTCTTCTTTAAACCTAAGTGCAAATATAGGACATGCACACATTCATTCAAGGTTATGCATAAGAGCATAATTTACATATGAATAGAACCTCTAAGCGCATCTCATCTTCTTGTAATTAATACTTAAATGTCAGATGTGGAAAAAGGCTGAAAAGTTAAGAAAAACCAGCTAGACTTAAAGCAATAAAAATCCGCTGAATATTTGTTTAACTTAAGGAGGCAGCAATATTCAAATGGCATAAACAAGTCAACAAAAAAGAACAGTTAGAAAAAATAGTTTCACTGTATCTTTCATAGAGCAGCAGAGAGAAGTATTACAACATTGCAGGCAAACATATGACATTACTTCACTCCCAGGGCGTTTTAAAGAGAAATTAGTTTATATACTCATAAACATAATTGAAGTGTTCTCAAATTGTTCATTCTTTCTACTTAAGTAGACAATGTAGTAAATACTTTAGAATAAAAAGCAAATGTGCATCTCTTCTCTGTATCCAGAAAACAAGTCTGCCAGCTGAATAAGAGTACATCAGTCAAAAAAAAAAAAAAAAAAAAAAAAAAAAGACGGTTTTTAAAATTTATATGCAAAGCTAAGAGACCATATTGTGCTGTTAGCCATGCTAGCGCGAAAAACCCTTGCAAAAAAGACCTGAACAGAATCACGGGAATGAAAATATGATTGACACTGTTCAGACTGAATTGAATATTCTTCTGACGAAGCTTTCTTACTCTCTTAGAATTTACTTTAGATACACAGTGCTGATTAGACAGACATAATGAATGGTAACAGCATAAGACATTAGTCAAACATAAATTTTAATGAAAACAGATCCATTTATAAATCCTACGAAATCAAATTATTCTCTCTGGAATGCCTGTAGGCCTCGATCAAGAAGGAGCAGGAAAGGCAGAAGGTTTCCTGACCTGGACCACATACTCTAACCTTTAAGCTTGGAATTACATTCCCAGGCAATTTATTACAGTCCACTGGGGGTACTCTTAAGGAAGATATTTGGCTCCATTTTGTTAAGCCAGATTTGTAGTCAGACCAGAAATACAAACATGCCAGAAAAATGTCAAGTTATATCACTAAGTATACTCTGGAACAGGACACATTTCTTGAAGAATTTTTCCTCCCTTGACTATTTCTAAATGGTTTCCAAGCTGGAAATGGATTTCTAGAAGAAAGAAACCACCACTACCAAAAAATAAACTATCCAGATGCACAATGTCATCAGCTCAAGAACTAAAACTGTTGATTTAGTAGCTCCAGCAAACGTGCAGGAAAATCAGATTCAAATATAACATTATTACCTAACCTACACAATTTATGTTAATGGGTAGAAGGGAGAAATACATGTCTTCTCTAAGACTTCGACAACTACGAAATCTTTTGTATCTTCCCAGAACTCGCTAAACTACAGAAAAGGAAATAGGGCACAGAGATAGGAACTGGAGACAATTATTCTAGAAGTTAAATCAGTAAGTCTCAGCCTTTCCACCATGCCCCAAAGAAGGGCTCCTCAAGCCATCTTCCCTTGTCTTTCACTATATGTAGAATCACAGAAGTGAAGACAGCTTATTTTCATGCCTTCAGAGACTTCTGTTGCTGCAGATGGGGGTGAACCAGGCACTAGTATCAAACTATTTATTTCTTACTATGACACTATGCAGCTAATAAAAAGAGCTTGGTACCTGAAATCACTCTGAGCACTAAAAACTTTGCATCATGCTGAAAATAATTTGGTTTTGGAATTCACAAATACCTAATTTCCTCCTCCTCCTGACGTAGTCCCTCTCCCCACCTACATTCTGGAAGTCCCCCCCACCTTTGCACACACATGAACGTAAAACCTATGATAAGAGTCACAGAATCACAGAATCACTAAGGTTGGAAAAGACCTCCAAGATCATTGAGTCCAACCACCATGCCCACTAAACCATGTCCCTAAGCACCACATCTACACATCTTTTAAATACTTCCAGGGATGGTGACTCAACCACTTTCCTGGGCAGCCTGTTCTAATGTTTGACCACTAAATCCTCTAAGTCCTCCCCAGCTGATTCCAAACCCTCAGATTTTACCTACTACCTAATCCCCACTGCCATCTTTTAATTAGATTTGGTCCACCCTACAGCAGCAGATACTTCTCTTCAATGCTATGCAGAACTGATAGCTGCCACCAGCCAGTGAGAAAAGCGTCTAATCTCTGCTGCAAGCCCCCCTCAAGCTGCCATTCAGCTCTTTCTCAGCTCAGGAATTTAGTTTGCAACATTCATTTTGCATATCAACAACCTTCCAGTACTAATAGTAAAAGCTAATCCTAATTTTGAGACTTCAAATACAGACCAAAAACTCCTCTCATAAGACCTCTCATCTGTCTTACTCAGAAGCTTTAAAGTCAGTCTCAAAAGCCTTGCAAAGACACACAGTAAATGAATCGGTAATACAGCTAAGACCTTTATCTTCCAAGTACAGGTTCTACTCAGCTTTTGCTGTTAACCTCTTAGGTCCCCGCAGTCGTACTGCTACCTTCCAGCATTAAAAAGCCATCAATTTCTACATATATCATAAATTAGATCATAAGAAGGCATCTAAATGGTTTGGAACCTCTAGGAGTTGTAATAATGTATAACGACATGTAGCCCTTTTCCTCAAAGAAGGATCAATAAAAACTATGTTTAATAGTCTAAAGCGTTCTGAAACTATTCAGTAATCTCCAAAAGCAGGACATCACTCTCATGTTAATAAGCAATTACACTACTCAGCTATTAATCTTACAACAGTTTAAGCGACAAAAGTAATTCTGTCCTACGTGAACCTTTCCTGAGACCCCACAGAAACAGATGCAGTAAGACTGAAATTGGCCAAGCCAAATAAAAGATTTACCACGCTTTCTGAAACAATATAAAACAAAAAGTGACAAGTGATTTTTTTTCTTGACAATATCACACTAGAATCAAACTTCTGAAATGCAACATCAAGGCTCAAATATATGCAGCATTTTACACTTTAGCCCACGGTACTACTGAAAAACCACGTAGGGATTATGCGCATATGAAAACTTTGTGCAAAGCAAGCACCATCACGGATTTCAGGAGTGCTCATATGCACACACCTGCACCCTGCACAGACACTGTTTGGGTACAGCGGGCACAAAAAATTTGCTCTACCTTCCCTCTCCCAAGATGAAGTACCCACAGTGTAAGAATCGCTGCCTGCTTTACAAACAGTCTTCAGGAACAAAGACAAACCTGATGAATATACGCTTAAGTAGACTTCCCGTAACAGTGAGTTTTCCTGTCACAGCACTCAAATCTCAAATTTGTTAGACCCTTGGTCTAACAGCTCCTAACAGTCTTGCTTCCCTTCAATTGCCTCAGCTTGTCAAAAACTGACTTATACAAGACCCATACACAGTACAGTCAACAAGTTAATCCAGCACAGGAGCAAATAGACCGCTGCAAAACCCTAACAGCATTACTATATCCTCACAGTTTCTGCTCTGGTCCACCTCAGTCTGCAAACATATCCTGTCATATGCTTTTTCAGCATAATCCAAGATCATCCGACAGTCAGTTTAAGGGAGAAATTTCAATCTTTCAGAGGAATTGTGGAAGGCTTATGAAAAATTACGATCATTGAAGTTATTGCTGCCTGTACCCTAAATACAAAGTTGGCAGAGCTACAGCCTAGTTCAAAGAAGATTGTAACCCATTTTCCCCAACTGGATAAGCTAGCTGCGCTTAAAAGCAACCCCAGCTATGAGACAGAGGCTGTTCTGGGTAAACTTGGTGAAAGCCAGACAAAGTTGTGCTGTGTAATCATCGTTAAAATGTCAACTGGCTTGCAGCCAACCACTGTACTCTCCCTTTAAAACTTCTCCAGGACTAGCCACATTCTGTTTTTCTCCTGTTTCTCAGTAGATCAGTAATCTTGCAAGACAAAAGCTTCACTTTCTTAACCTTTATGTCTGTTTTACTATCCTCAAAGACTCCACGAACACTAGAAGTCTATTCTCCATATTACAGACAAGAAGGTTTAAGAATCTGCAGATACGACCGTTCTCTGCTGAGCATGACCCAAAGAACTTCTTACATAATGCAGAAGAAAACATTTTTTCAGAGATTTCACATAGAACGTTGAAACATCAAACATTAGTATGAGAGTACCTACATAATCTTGCTATTAAAGAAAAAAAAAAAAAATAGTGGCGGAAGGAATGGCATCTTTACAATGAGTTCTGAAATAACCTATAGACAACCCACCAGGAAAGGATGGCAGAAAACAGCATTGCATGATACCTTAAACTGTGGTATTTTCTATAAAACATGGATAGGACTCACCGTACTGTTCTGTACTTCAGACTATTAAGATATATACATAAGCACATTAAGATACAAAGTTGTCCAGGTTTTGTTTTTTAATTATTTACTTTCTCCTAATATAAACTTCCAACAATCAGGACAGAAGCCTATGCTGTCATAGGTTAAATTAGAACTAATTTACTCTTTTTAAATAGAACACGGATCTGCGCTGCTATACTCAAAAAACCCAACCAAAGTAACAGACTGGTGATATTCGTAAATCTGTTGCTATCTTCTTTTTGTTTGTTTTCTTTCTTCTTTCTTTTTTTCTTGTTTTAATATACAATAGTATGAGCCACCCTTAGGTTTTGGCTCCCAAAAGCACAGAAAGCCAGGAACTCACACTTATCAATTATCCCAGCAAAACCATACTCAAAATCAACTTGCTGTTAACACAGCAAAAGCTAACTTAAACAGACTAAAAAGCTTGTAAAAAAGGTATCCTAAAAATCTAAACTGGACAAGTTCTTTCCTAAAGTATTACATTTCACTATTTGGGTTTCTAGGCAGCCAGAGTACACTAGTAAAAATGTGTATCAGACTAAGAGAAAAGAAAATTGATTTCTTCTGAAAGACAACTTTGTTTATGATACAAAAACATTTGACATTTATGTAATTGCCCACTCTTCAAAGGGACCTACACATATCAGGCTCCTCCTATATAAAAGGAAACAGGCTTTGAAGGCAATGAAGTTCTTTTCTCTGGAATATTTAGGGGAGCAGATGGTCAGCTTGTTTGTAACAGCCATCCCCAGAAATTGGCTAAATAATGGTCTCTGGTGACAGCTAAGAGAACAATGTTCCCTACCATTCCACATATCACAATATGCATCATTTTACAAGAACAGCACCTGCAATTTTAGGCAAATGACACCTACTTTATACTTCATTCTCAACATGCTCTCTCTGCATTTACTCTAGCTCAACTTTGTTTCTAAAGCTCATTATTTAAAGAAAGGACAGATTTATTTCAGAAGTCACCCCTCTTGACCCACCTGTTTTCGCAAATTCTTCAGCAAAATATGGGTCGTTGAGATCAACATCGGATGGAAGTTCATCTTCACTCAGTTCTCTCTCAGCAGTAGCCTGTAACAAAGCACAAATATTATTTCAATTAACATATAAACAACTACTGAAGTTTCACTGGAATTAGATGTTCCTTCTGTTAGTAACCATGAACATGAAAACTGAAATATTGTATGCTGAACATCATAAAACTAGAATACACTAAAAATTGCTATTCAAGACAAATCAACAATTTAAAATGTGTTTCACAGATTGAAAGCTTTTTGTGTACCTGAAGAAGGGCTATTTACATAGTCCAAGGATCTTTATTAGATGTACCCACAAACTGTGATGCATTAGCTAACCATACCAACAAATTACAGGATCACAGCATCGTTATGGCCTTACTTTATGTTCCACAAAAGCTCTACTTGGAGAAAAACTTGAGCAAGGAGCTTCATTTTGTGCTCCGAAATTCAAAAAGACTGAGTTCGGATTTAACAGAACAAATGTTATTCCTGGAAGTTGTGTGTCATACACCTTGCCCCTTGACTTAATTTATCGGACTGAACAAGAATATTATGCTAGCAGAAGTTGCTCTACTACCTAACAGTTCTACTTACTCTATTCAGAGCACTCATCTTCTGTAAGGTTTAAGAAGTTACTCATCAAATGCCAGTTAAAACTAACTGGAGTGCACAGGGTAACTCAAGTTGTAGAGATTACTCTTAAAAACATTATTCTGCAACATGAATTATATTCAGAGTAATTTAAGAATTTAGGGAAGCTAGATTTTGTATGCCACATGCTTTTTTTCCTAGCATATGCACAAACGTTTCATTTATCTGCCTATTTCTGCACATTACTGCCACAGGAGTCAGTTACTTCACAATTACTTTCTGCGTGTGGAAAGATGAAGCAACAGCAATTTTCAGATTGCTATAGGACCATTTTGTTATTCATACACAGAGCTATTTACCAAATTTGCTCTTGCAAATTTGAAATTTGAAAGGTTCTTCGTGGCTATTAATTCTTTGCTATTACAGCTTTGGGAAACAAGTCTGCATTATTTTAGGCCAAAAACTTCCAAAACTACAATTATCATTATCATAACAACTTTGAACTGATATGCATACAGTAGCAAAAAGACCTTTCCTAATGCATTCAAAAATGTAAATTAAAAACCAACTGTTATTATGACTCATTTATCTTCAAAGCAACACAAGTAGATAAATGAAATTTTGTGTAAGCATATGTATGATCAGTAGTATCCTGAATATCCTTTTGCTCTGTAAGTTTGATGAGGCACTCTCGGTCTTTCCACTGCACATTCAGTACAATAGTACTGGAAGCTATGCAATTTTTAATTCAGTTTATCCAAAACAAAGAATAACAGCAACTTAAGAAAACAAACAACCAACAACTTCCCCCCAAGTGGCCAATGTATATATTACCTTTCTCTTTTTTTTAAGAATTCTTTTTTCTTTCTTCTTCTCTAAATATTTTTGCCATGGAGTTAGGTTATCCTTTCCTTCCAACCTGTTTTTGACCATTTCTTCAGCAGTTTCTTTGAGGCCTAGAACAAAAAATAGTAAGTTAAAGAAATGAGATTAATCTGAATTTTTCTTTTAAATCAGCTGTTTACTCCGTTGTAAAAGAATAATCTAGTTTTTCTTTAGAAGTCTGTGAAAACAACATAAATATTGCTTAAAACAACATCTTTATAAATAAGATCACTTTACAGGATGTGTTTTTCCAAATAAAACATTCCTTCAGTAATAAATTGTACAAGAGTCAGAAGAGGAGCTTGCTTATGTGATATCTGATTCCCAACACTCTTGCTATTCCTCAGAAGGGTTTCCTCTCCAGACATTAGACTGTGCAGTCTACAGATGCCATTTTTTAAGGACAAGAGTAACACAATAAAAATAAAAACCGACATATACAGAGCCCTTATATTTAATGTACCTTACTATAACTAGTTAAGATTCACAAAAACACTTCAAATACGGTCCAGTCATTCCCATTTTTTGTGCATGGCAAAACAAAGTCCAAAAGATGAAGTGACTTGACAATGATTCTGAAATGTTAAATCGCTATCAGAATATAGGGTCATCTCAGCTGGCTTGAACCTCTATAGCTGGTGCTTGCCATTTCACACCGACATATTACCTGGTTGTTGCTGTATCAGTATGCCTCGCTCACATGATCAAGTTGCTATATATAGCGTCTGCATTGCTGAAACTTTGCCTCTGTGATAATACTATGACAAAGCTGCAGTATCTCTGATGACCAGTGTACTTTTTGTCCATCATTGTAAAAGAGAACAATAAGCTATTATTTGAATAAATTTAAAGTCAAAAATAAATCTGCAGCTAGAAAGCACAGAAAAATGTTAATAAAAAACCCAAATAATTTCTTGCATTATGTACTAATGTCATAACATGACATGCATTAAGTTAAACCAGACAAGTTATTTCCAAGTCATTTAGCCTTTTAAAGCTGCTTAGTACCAGTCTGCTTTAGCAACAGAAAACTATCTAAAATTAAAAAACAGTACACACCCAGTATGATAGTAAACCTAGATTCAGATTCAATGTTTAAGGTAAATAGCTTTTTTTTTTTAAAAAAGTATTTGTTAACAAGAAGCAGAGATTAAGAGCATAGACTGCTTGAAACATATCAGCCTCTCAAAGAAACAAACAAAAAATACTTGAAAATGTTTTCTGTTATCACTGATTACCAGTTCAAATTGTAATAACTCAAGATCAAAAAGGGGGGGGGGAAGGAAGCAGCAAAGAGGAAAAAAACATCGTCTTATTTGGTTAGCACACCAAGTTACCAAAAGTAATTTTTGTACTTAACAGCTATGTGAACTGAAAGATCAAAGGAGAAGAATACCATTCCCTCACCAGATTCAGTGAGGAACTGTAACTATTAGACCATTAACTCAGATCTGCACCTCTTCCATATCCTTTTGTTATGGGTATGGTGTAAGAGAAGCCCTCAAGTTTGTGTTTCCTGACCTGCCAACAGTTGGGAAAGGTGGCTAAATGCTTTGCTGCAGGAAGTTTCCTCTTTACTTTCAGAGCATGTCAGTTTTCTGAGGGTCCTAGAAAAGTAAACCCCATAGAAATGCAATGTATCTGGCTCTAAATAATTCTTGCATAACAAGATCAGACATTTAAGTTTGGCTGTGTTAATTAGGTTTACATTAAATTCCATAATTTAGCACAGACTGCCACTGTTTCAATGCCTAGCACTTGAAGCTGCATGCACAAGTATGTCCTCATCTTTAATTTTGCCTTTCTGTAAAGATGCATTCTGATAGTTTCTCATCACATGATCACATTTTACCTTCTCCAGCAGATCTTAACTGTTTGATCTTACAGATCATGAACATGTAGCTACTCAGTATTTTGTGTTACTGTTCAACATATAGCTAAGTTACTGAACATAATAATGTATAGCAAAATTACCAAACATAATTGAACCCTACTCCAGAAACAGAATGGAGTTTTCTATAATATCATTATATCATTACAGTATTCAATGGTACAAGAACATCACCTTAAGAAAGAATCCATTACATAACTGGAGCATCCCCATTTTACATCTAGAATATTTAAATCTAGAATAAGCACTGAATTTAAAAGCAATCTTCATTTTTCAGTGAAAAATTCCACATACTTCAGGAATGCTTTTTCAAAAGTCTTTACATCACACATCACTTGCATGTTATGAGGACAACTACTGAGTTCAGATGCAGCTTATACACTTTCAGCCCCTTCTTCACAAGACAGGCACTTGCAAAAACAAAACTTTATGATGCAAAGAGATTAACTGACTTGCCTTGCAACACACTGGAGCAGAATTCAGTAGCAGAAAGACAGAATCCACTTCCCTGTCAGGAGGTAACAGCCTAGGCAATGAAGTATTTTTCTCCTACCTGCAATTCCTTGCTTCGCTCACTACACACTTTGGGTTTTTTTTAACTTCTGGAACAAATGAGTCAGCTATCCTATAGTTAACATCCTCTTTTACGACATGACTGGTATATCTTGGGAGCGTGTAGGAACCATGTTTCTGCTTCCCCCTCCAAGTCTGATATTTGCCGTCTCTTCCCCAGTTCCACGTTCTAATTGTCTCTCTTCAGCATCCCCTTCTTACCATCCCAGTTCAGCCCTCACCTAACCAAATCCTATTCTCCCGCCCCTCATACCAGTTTTATTGCTTGGAAACCATACTCGGCCCTCTCCAGATGTCCTAGACTAGATCCCATTTTTTCTCCCAACTCCCAGGTTTCTCATTTGGCCAGTCCACGCTCCTCATCATTCCTTCCAGCTCTCCTCAGTAACGAGGAACTGAAAACAGAGTTCATAATGGAAAAAATGGGCAGCCTTCATGGACAGTTCTACCCGTCCTCAGAAAAGCAGGCAGAACATTTTTCTGAAAAACTGCAAACACCAGTTCCTGTTCTTGCGCTTGTCTACACTCCAAAAATAATTCAAAGGCTGGAGAACTGGTTACAACATGTCTGAAACACGACGTGTGGACAAGATATAAAATCATGTAAACCATGCCTTATAGGAAGAAAAGAGTGGAGGAAAAAAAAAAAGAAAAAAAAAAAAAGATAAAGCATCGTTCTACTATCCTGGAAAGAACCCAGAATTAACAGGAAGTGGCAAACTGTTACAGCCACAAAAATTGGGTACTAAACCAGCAAACAAATGCAGAACCATGATAAAGGAAGGATATTGTATAGGTTCACTAAAAATATGCCACTAAGAAACCCTCTCATACAACAAGAACAAATGTTTAGTTATTTCCAACTATACACCTCTTCATCTCCAAAGTCAATGAAAGCAGAGTCATCAGCTTCCCAGAAATTGAACTACTATTACTTTGGACATTATTTTGCGGTACTTTTGTGGAAAAAATTACTGGTCAGGTAGAAACTTCGCAGATTCTCTCTGAAGACAGTAAATACTAGATTAAAAAATATATGTCACATCTCCAGAAAAAGAGAGACCTAAAATCTCACAGGAGGTTACAAGATTTCTGATTTATTTGCCTGGAAAATGGAATCATTTGATCCATCTGGCACAGAAGGACTTGGAGGAAAATACAGCCCTTTCTTGTGGTATTTGGCAGTCTCATGAAAGGCATTAGAGTTTCTCCACAGATTAGAATGGCTTAGAAACTACTGTCCAGACCACTTCCCGAGAATAAGAGTGTATTTAAGTGGTCAAAAGGCTTTTGATTGCAGAAGGGGAAAGGAATTGTCTACTTTAGGTAGAATTATTAACTGGCCATAGAAAAGGCTAATTTATACCCTTATCGATACCAATTTTTTTTAGAATAAATGAATCACACTGGTTTTATTTAATCTTCACAAACAAGGGCCAAGAAAAGAGGGGGGAAAAGGTCATCTATATTAGCATACAGCTAAATCATACCTGAGCTAAAGGATTAAAAGTGTGATAAATACTACAACAAACCTAAGTATATTGCTTCTCACACTGATGGGAGAATGAGGGAGGGTAGGCAGGCAAGAATTTTTACTTCTCTGAACACTTAGTTTTGAAAATTTTTCTAAGTTTAACAGCATACAACTGTCACAATTACTAGAAGCTAAGAAGATACTTCTCTATTCTCCGGAAATCTAAATGATCATGTTCATCTTGCATGTAATGTCTTACCAGAAAAAAGAAACATCTTGTTGCAGGTAGCTAAAAGAAATGGCAGACAGAAATATTCTGATAACGTTAGAATTTGTCACCCCCAAAGATAAGGCATCTTAAGTCAAGACCTTTTTCCTAACATAGTATAACCGCCTGAAAAAAACCCACCACACTTAGCAGCTGTCAAGCGTGAAGAACTACAGCGCTGAGCCCGTGCGCAGCTGAGCACACGCCTGCTTCGTGGTGCAAGAGGAAGAGTGCTTCAGTCAGAGGACAAGCTAAGCAATGATATAGATTGAGATATATATTCCATATGAGCATTTTTGGGCTCCATATAATCTGTAACAACATACAGTTGGGGTTTACTATGCATTGTACAGAGACATGATTGCCTGCTATTCTACTTCTGATGAAAACAAATTTTAAATTTTCCTTTAAGCCTAGCTAAATATTTACATCTCATTCTTCCCAAAGGAAGAATTTTTAAGTCCAATAAGAAAAAAAACTGTATGAAAAACTGGCTGAATATCATCAAGAAATGCAGTTGTGGTCTTCTCCCTCTTCACCTTCTAAAGGGAGCTTTGGGAACAGGATAAGGATGCATAGTAATTGTTGCTCAAATCAGATATGATTAAGAAAACAGATGGATGCTTAAATATAACACTGATTTTATGCCTAAAAGAAACAGACCAAAGAGAGTTGGAACTACATCTAATTTATTTTTGCTGGCACTGTGGTTTATTTAAAACTATTATGATTCAAGAATAACTGAATCATTCACAAAGTATGCTTTCTATAACCATGTGTAAATATTTGTGCCAAAACTCAAATTTTAAATTAATTCAAATCTCTGCCTTTCAATTGAAAAGCTTCCTAGATTTAACTGTTGTAACTCTCTGTATATTAAACATTTAGGCAGGAAAAAGGTTTTGCAGTAAGTCAAGCAGATTAAGGCAGAGCTTGAAAATAAAAATATTTCAACAGACACAAACTAGTTCTGAAAAAATTAAGGAGTCTTAAGAGATTATATCAAAAACTATTTTTAGATTCCCAGAATGCTCCAACTGAACATAATTAAATTCTTTTGGAATTTAAATAAGCACATTTGTTCAAGAAAAAATAACATAATAACTAAGGTACTTCTCTCCCATAAGAAAGCACAGCCTCAACTGTGTATATATTGCCAGAGCTATAAACTGCTGTTCAGCATGTGCTGACTATGCTCCACTGTAAAAAAAAAAAAAAACACCTACCAAAACACAAACAAAAATCTCCCTTTCAGGTGTGCAGGACCTCCTCTCCAAATGCTGCCCGAATCAGTAATGGCTAAAGTGTTCTCATACATTAGACTCGAAAGCAAAGTTAAGACACTTGTCTTCACTTTTAGGTCTTTTGTTTTGGACGAAACCATATTCCAGGGGCTAATAGCTAGTAGTGGTATTGACTGACCTCGTGGAGGTGAATAGTCTAACTAGCAAAGGCAAGTGAACACTTCTATGATTTCCAGAGCCTCTGCTCTTTAATAATACTTCAACTTTTTCAGGGTAAGAAATGAGGAAACACTAACGTATACTGCAAAATCATAGTTGCTAAACTGACATCAAATACTATAAACTACCAATGTAACCTTCATTGGGCACACAGGCACATTCAACCCATCATCACATGAACAAATCTGGCCCAGAGCACAGACATCCAAATGACTCTAGACAAAGTCAGTCATATTTATCAGGATAGGTGGTTTGTTTGTTTGGTTGGGTTTTTTTTTTCCCCATATCTCCCTCAAAAAAGATGAGGATATAGCAAAAGTCCTAGGAGCCCTGCAAGAAGGTGCAGTAAGGAAGAGGTTAGACTAGACGTAATATAGAACACAAATCCAATTTTCTAAAGTCAAGTTCAGTTGCAAAGAAACAGGGAGCCCCTGTATTAGGGAGCTGGATTCCACCTCTACTACAGTTCCTGAACATTAATATAATTTACTTGTAACATGCAAGGGCACAGTTTTAAGAGGCTGAGCCCTTCAGAAACTGTTTCGACAATGCTTGGCCTATATAAATACAGAACACATTCCTAGCAGCAATTGTTTCGACTGTGGTTTCCAGCTTCAAAGGTGGCAACAACAAATCTTTGTAAAAATCTTATGATAGCTACCAATGTATGAAAACTCATCTGCCTCGGATGCTCAGTGCCACAATGAGTTAGATGCGAAGTGAGCAACTTCAAGAATGCAAATACTGACACACTGTGGGCAGAACAAGTAAAACATGACAATACAGCTGTGTTAGCAAGCACTTGTCCTATTGCGCATGATACATGCTTTCTCTAAAAAGTTTTGGGAGAATTCACGCCAGAAATGATTGGAATTATATAAGCATGACCGAAAACACACAACTATTTTTAATGCCAGTGTATGCTTTCAAATACAGATCTTATCAAGAACTAGGAATAAATCAATTTCACTGACTCAGTACAGACCAGAACAGGTTTTAAAAAGCGAGCATTTATATTCAACAGAAGTTACCTGAGTGAATTCAGAATAGTATTAGTGTAAATCATATAATTAGATATGTATTCCTAGCTGGGATTAACACATCAGTGGTGAAGGGGCTGGATTCTAGTATTCTGTATTTACTCTGTGTCCTTACATAGCCTGCAGTCCTACACATACTGAGCCAATACAGCACCTTGCTGCCCCCGAAAAGGTAACGTCACACTTCCCTAGTCTTTGGACTGCTTAATTCAACCCTCTGAGCATTCACCAAATGCTTCCATTTGTCCCTGACTTGCTAACCCAGCAGAAAAGATCCAGATTTTTTCTTCTTTTCCAGAGTAGTGCTGCCATTTTAGCAAATGAAATTAAGCTTGCTAAGAGATCTAACAAGTGCCAGGGCTGGTATAGGCAGTCAGAATGAGCTCTGGGCAGGATCAAGGAGGAGAGGCCACAGTGAAAACCTTTCCGTTTGTGGATGCAGCGAGTTGTTAAACTGGTTCATTACATCTCAGGGAAAGCACACACCCATAAATAAAATATTAAAAAAAAAAAAAAAAAACCCAAAACAGTCTGCCTGCCTTTTCATCATAAAGGGAAAAAAAAAAAAACCAGACATTGGTTTTCAGATCTCAGGATGAGTTCTGCTGGGATGCTATATGCTGAAGTTATCTTTTTTTGATTTCCAGATGAAAATCTGGATGTCACTAAATACAACTAAATATCCCTGTGTGGTGGTGCACTCACACCCCCTCTTTCTTTCCTGGGCCACTTGTTGATCTGGGCCACGGCCGCTAAACCACTCATTCGCGACACCCTGGTAGTTGGGATTTCTTCCTGGTAGCTTGCTTTCTCACACAGCAGTCTCACTGGAAGGTCAGGCTTCTCCCTTCTCTGTTACCCCAAATCTTCAGCATTTTGCAAGCAAGATTTTAAAACCATTCTCCCCTAATTTTATGCTATGTTTCCAAATCATACTGGTTTTCATTTTTAAGAAGGTGCGTTTTTTCCATCTATGGCAAACACATGAATTCTATTCAAGAAAAATCCATAAAGTGATGAATGAAAAAGCAACCACAAAAAAACTGGCAAAAAAACAAACTGAAGAGAAGCTTACAGCTGAGGAACTAAGTTCAATCATATTATTTTTTCTATTTCTCTCATTGTAATCCACCTGGATTTCAATTTATGGGAAAAAAGGTCAGTTTCTACTACTATAAATTCAACACCTTACACTATATCCCTATCAGCAGACCAATACTCCATATCCTCCAAGTTAGTAAAAGGGGAAAAAAAAAAGTTTACCTGGAACCCATTTAATCTCCATTCCTATATCCTTTTCTTCCTGTTTTTTCTCTTTTTCTTGGATACTTTGCAAAAGTTCTCTGTACTTGGCAATTTGTTCTTCATCGTCTTTTTGGCTTTTCCTGGGTTTGTCATCTTCCATTTCATGAGCTACATCACCACCTAGAAAGAGAGAGTAAAGCTATCATAGACAGCCTCAGGAAAGTGATCAATTGAAGTTAATGATTAGGAAACACACCTAAGGCACATACATTGTTTTTTAGAAACAATCTAAAATATTTTCATCTATTATTCCCCCAAAGAGTAACCGGTTTTAGAATTCCCCTACTTAGATGAAACAAAAATAGTGTCTGAAAAGACAAAAGAAAATTTGTCCAGCAAAGGAAATCACTGATTGGTCAAAGCATTCTTTATTGCACTTTAAAATCATTAGTTTCATAATCCCTTACAGCAGGGTAGTACCTAAATCTTAAAATATAGTTGTGTCAAGCATTTCGAAAATAGAGTGCTACATTTTAACAAATAAACCTTGCAAGATCTGTAACAGAGATAATTATTCAATGCCTTAATCTTGAGTGACTTGCTGAATTAACAAATGAAGCAAGAAGGAAAGAGGTTTTTTCCTTCCTTTTTTTAAAAAAACACAATTACAGTGCAACTTACAATAAGCTTTTAAACAAATGTTGCAGAGAGAACAGGCTTTTAAGGCTTTAAAGACGCTGCAGCTCCTTGAACTGTTGAAAACGAGGTTTGGGGCAGGCTCCTTTTTTCTTTTTCTCTGGCTTAGCAGTAAAGCTGTACTTCCTACAGTACCGAGTTGCATGAATAACATAACTGATGTCTAGAAAGGCAGACCGCAGTTGCAAGTTAACACAGAGTAACCTCTGTCTTTGGCTAAAACTTAGGTGTGACACTGTTGTTCTTTTCCACATCCCATCACCGCAAGAAGCTGGTTGTTGGCTGGGAGCAGAAATCTTTACTGTTCAGTTAATTGCAGCTGCTTTTCCACTTTCCTCATCGGTAGCTGGGATCTCCTAAAAGGAAAGCATCTGCTCACACAGCAAGCAAAAGGTTTTCGGTTTTGAAGACTGAGAAGAAAAATAAGCCATTTTGTTTTTTCTTCTTCCTGGTATCACGAGAAATGAGAAGTAAAGCTACACTGGATAGGAACTGGATAAATAAGGGCTACTGATTTGTATTTATGACTGGTTTTGCTAATTTTGCTAGGAGAAATTGAAGTGGCAATGCATACTGTCATACTCTCTCATTCAGATAAAACATGCTTTTCTTTTGTCAGATGTTCAACATCGCCTTCAAAAAACCCTTAAGAGCCTTTTCATTCTGTAAGCAGATAAAGAACACTTGACAACAGCTGCAAGAAAGGAAAATGAGCTGAATATGTTCTCAAAGTTTGTTCAGAGTTCAAATAACCTTGTCACTAGCTTTCAAGTATCACGTTGTATTGCACAACATGAGGAACCACTTTCTGACGGATACTAAGGCAGTAATGCTTTCTGCCAATAGCTTGTTCAAAGACTTTTTGAACAAAACACAAACAAAACAAAAAGTTCTGGTGCATTAAGAGCTGCACTGCAAGAGAAATACAATTAAGAGAAAAAAAGCTTAACCTGTGAAGGAAGAAAATGCAAAAGCAGATGAAATTTAGAGTAAAAAATACAAGTATATTCTTCATTTTTTTGAAAGGAGAGTAGTAACAGAAGTGCTAAAAGAACTAAGAAGAAAAAAAGTTAAAATCCCGAGGCAGGTCAGAAATATTCCAGTACAATAGTTTGTAGGGTTGGTTTGTTTTTAAATGCTGTAATTCATCAAAAACATAAACAAATGCAGAGGCTTGATATATTAAATTGTTGATTGGCAGCTATGTTAGCTGAGATCACATTCTTGTAATCACAGTGTTTTGAAGAAACAGCATTTTTAGTTTAGTAAGATTATCTTGCAATGGCTGAGTAGATGATTCCTTTTTTCTGTGGTTTTTTTTAACTCAGCCTTACAAACTAAAGAGAGTAGAAAAATTATAGCAGACACAACATTTGACAAAAGGTCTGCTGCAAAGCTGAATTTCTTTTAAAAATGGAAAGATAAAATTCCCCCTCGTGATGTAATGGCACACCAGAAAATTCAGCTAGTGACCTGGACGCTGATGGCCATACCATAAAAATACACTAACTGTCTCAATACTATCCAGGGCA
The DNA here is from genome assembly GCF_000690835.1 of Fulmarus glacialis. NCBI lineage: Eukaryota > Metazoa > Chordata > Aves > Procellariiformes > Procellariidae > Fulmarus > Fulmarus glacialis. Next base: position 13,676 of record NW_009234279.1, on the reverse strand, counting down.
GTTACTCAAATTCAGACACCAAAAAACCCTACAATGCATGTAGACCCGCAGAATTAAAAATAAAAAGCTCTACACTCCAGCATTCAAGAAGCAAGTCTGAGGTAGAGGTTATTGCACTGTACTACAGCATGATATGAAAAATAAAATGCGTTGACCTCAGTCTTGAGCCAGAAAATAGCGACGAACAAAGAAAAACTTTGAGTTTTAACCCTGCTTTCCCACATTCTCAGCACTCTGAACAAGAAGTTGTGCAAATCCCATTAATTCACCCAAATGATAATAAAAAAGGAAAAATTTAGAATTCAAGGTAATCAAAATAAGCTTATTCAAAGCATATCACAGTAGACATCTTTCTGTAAAATATTTTTCAGGGAGAAGACAGATACTGGCGGATGAGAATGTGAACAGATAATACATTAATGGTAAGCATTACATTCTGGCTTTTTTAGGTTTTGTATTTTTTTCAGGTCAGGGTAGTCTAACCACTTCCATGGTGTGCACTGGATGCAGTTTTTAAAGCTCACTTTGCAAAACAGGTGACTGTGGTTGCCGCAGCCTTTAAGCACCTGGCTGCGCATGAGAGGTGACGGAGCATTCCTAGAACCACGCTTCTGAGCCAGCCAGATGTAAGCCAAGATCCACACGCTTGCAATCAGAGCTGGCTCCTGTCTACTCATTTCCGAGTAGGGACACACTGGCCTGCAAAAGCACACACAGACATGTTCTTCAATTCTAAGTTACTGGACACCTTCAACAGCTTCTATGAACTTTTGAAAAGGAAAGCTGAGACGACCCTTGTTCCTGGCCTTCCAAGCACTTTTTTTTTTTAAATTAAAAAACAAACCCAACACAAAAAAGTATCCAACACCTGCATCAGTTATATCAAGCTTCTGATGCTTCATAGAAAGAAAATAACCAGGTTGTGGTATTTCTATTCTGTCCCATGAAATTCCATCCAGGCTTGGCTAAATCATAAACTGCTAACTCCTCTTGCTAGCTTGTTTCCTTCGGAAATATTTTAGCGATATGCCAAAACTAACCCAACAGAAATATCCTAAAAACTTGGATCCTTGTTACTGTCACAGCAGCAGTAATGCCTGAGAGTGTGCAAAACAGCTATACAGGAATAAGGGACAAAAGCTAACCCAAATAATATCCTATTCAATGCATTTTATAAACACCCACTGGATTCAGGGACAATATTAAACAATTGCATGTTCTGTGGCTGTCACCTTCCAGTTCTTAGCCTTCCATAATAATTCTAGCAAATATAAACACATACGAATACTGTTCATTCTTAAGACAACAAGGAGGACAGTACCGTCATGTGATAAAATGTTAAAGATGCATTTAAATTTATATATGTAATCAGTTATCGCGCCAAACAGATTTCAAAATTGTAAAAAGATTTAATAAATGGTCTGATTTTATTTAACATTAATCACTAAAAATAAGATTAGCAGCATTATTAAAAAAAGTAAAACTCCACCCAGCAACTTCTCCTTCCCAACAACAACATTTTCTTTCTCTACAATTGTGCACCTCCGGCATTGGTGCAGCAGCACAAAACAAAACTTCTACTGTCTTTATAGAGTCTTGTATTTGGAAGCCCAATACCACAAGAGACCGTGCTCCTCGCTCAGACTCCTACTGTGGAGAGCAGGGCTCTACTCAAAGTTCCCCACAAGCTTGTCAGTGTTCAAGAAGTGTTTGGACAACTCTTAGATATATGGTTTAACTTTTACATTGCCCTGCATGGAGTCAGGACTTGGACTCGATGATCCTTGTGGATCCCTTCCGACTCAGGATATTCTATGATTATAGCATCAGGAACAGCTAATTAAAAATACACTGAAAAAAGTATTTTGTTAAATAGTCTTTTCAGGTATTCTGTGTGGCTGTGCAAAGCAGAACAGCGGAAAAGATGTTGCTCTTGCAAAGATAAAAAAACAGAACAAAAGCTTAGGCATAAAAACCATAACGCTTCATTTGAAGCATCATTTAAAACGCCAGACACTAAATCACTGGTGCTCATGGTCATAGCAATCATGGGTTGGATTTGATGCACACCACAAACACTTCCTCACTGGAACAAATGCATCCAAGTTACACAAAACTCAGAAGCAATGTAAAGGAGATACTTTGCGCTATGAACCACGACATACCAGATCACTGAAATACTTGCCATTACAAAACTGTTGTATAATAGTAATAGTAACATTTATGACGCACATATTTTAAGTTGAAAAATTCCATAAAAAACAGATTAGAACAGGCCAAGAAAAACCTGTTTATAAATAAAACATTTTAATAAGTTAAAAAAAAAAATGAATAAAAGTCCAGGACATTTTTTTCCTTCTTATCACACTCCTACATTTCCATTCAAGCAGCTGACATTGATTTTTCCCATTTGTGCATAGCGCCACATAATTCTGCTGGATGGAATCCTGTTTTGTATCACATAACTGAATGGATAAAAGATCAGGAACACATTGAAGACATAGCAACATTAATTCCTCTATTAATAACTTACTTTTCAAAACATCATTAGAATCTAGACGTTTCCGGGTTTAAAATTTATTCGTGTGGTAAGATTAGTTAAGGTCAATTTCTTTTCCTTCCCAGCAACAGAAGTTTACTTTTCAAAATTTCTGAAGTGTTGCTCACTTATAGATGTTCGCTTTCATCACCACCCTATTACAGATGCTATTCTTTAACATAGCGGTAGTCTTGTACATAATAAGATGATGGAAATGCTTTCCTCTGCATCTACTGCTCCCGTTTAGATACTTTACTAAGCATTACTAGAGAAACTAAAGCTCACAGAGGTGCAGTTTGTAAGTGCGTTTTTATGTAAGATGAGAAACAAATGGACATTAACCCTGCCAAGATATTGCCAAGCCGAGGCTGCTGCCAGAAGATTTCCCAACTCTATAACCAGAAAAATCTGTAATGTTCTTTTGCACGCTCCAAACTCATCTCTGATTGCAACAACCTGCTTTAATGCAGTATAAATCAATTTTAACATCTGTTTGAAAGACCCGATTAAGGCTTAATGACATTTTCTTTGCCTTGTAATTTAGACTATATATATATTATTATTAAGAGCAGACTGAATTTTAGAGTGAAAACAAGCGAGGTAATTCAGGAATTTACATGTTGGTCCACCATACACAGAAGATTTACGTACCTTATGAAGTTAGATGACATTCTCTTTATATTCTTAAGAAGTTATGTGAATCAAAAAGCATTTGAAAGATGTTACTACTACACTCTAAAGTTCCCTTAAATATGTTCTGCTGCTTCCCTTTCCCCTCGCTATATAAGACCTACAGCTTAGGAGTACCAGAAGGCCCATAGCACAGCTTTTCTCCGCTGCCATTCACGCTCCCCTGGTTACCCAAGAAGAGCTACTGCTGGAGCGAAGAAGCTCTGCACAATCTGCATCTCCCTCAGGACCTTCTAAGGTCTGGAGTGCATTCAACACCCTGCCTAGGCCATTCCAACAAGCACAGTCTTAGGGCAGCTTCTTCTGTATCTCCTTGCCTTGCAGAGACTTTAGTATGTGTATAGAGCACCATGAAGAGGACAAAACACTCTATTAACCTATAAATAGATTTCTGCAGTAAGCATTGTACCTAATTCATTTAGTCATTAACCACATCGCATTTCAAACTAGGACTTTTCCTCTGAAAAGGAAGCACCTCCAGTTCTACTGAAAATAATTTTATCTCAGAAATGAAGAGATTAAAGTAGGTATTGCCAAACTTGACAAAGAAATGTTAAGGTACCCTGAAAAAAAGATAGAGAGGGGTAGGAGGGGGAAAAAAAAAAAAGGGAAGAAAATGATTTTACACTCGGAGGTGCAAGCTCCTATTTAGAAAGGAGCTATTCAGGGGCTCAAACATTAGGATAACTCTTAATCACCTACCATTTGGTAACTTTTGATCAGTGTTACTCAGACTTCACGGAAAGGCAGCAGATCTTCATTCAACATTGAATGAACAGAATAGCTACCACATTCTCTACATAAATCATTCAAATATATGATGAAAAGCAACTTTTAACAGATTTATCCTACCAGCAGTAAAGAAAATAGGCCATGATTTAGATGACCTGTGATCTTGCTACTTGAAATCACTCAAATTATAATCATTATACTTGGCTTAATCAAACATTAATTACACCAGGTAAAGAGATTTTGCAGTACAGAAATGAAGACCAGAAAGCTGTTTTAAAGCTAGGGTGATAATACTTAAGTCAAACTCTCACTAACGAATCTTTTAAGTAAGCTGTAACTCCAAATTCAGCTAACGTACTTTGTCTTCAAAAAGAGTGTAGTAATTTTGGGGTCATACTAGTCATATTATTTATTTGGAGAATCAGAACCAGGTTTGCATAATGAATCTCAACTGTGGCTTTAGAGATACCATTTTAAAAACTTGTACATGTGTTTACTTATCATGTATAAAGTACACTGGAAAAGTACATTTAACTCAAACAAACAAAAAAAAGAAATAAAGAAAAAAGGAATGTCAAGTTCCAGTAAATTTAAAGAACTCTACAGCTTCCACGTTAACATGCCGAACTTATGAATCTTTTCAAGAAAATTTTTGGCATCTGTCAATCTGTCAATGTTCTGTCACCAATCCATTTATTTCCTAATTGAAAAGAGCGAATAAAAAATACTAACGTGCTCACCACCAATTTCCCTCCACCTTTAGGTCACACACACAAAAAGTAACTATATGCCACTTTTGGAGATGTTTAGCTCTGGAGGAAAGGTAGGTTACTTTCACAGTAGAACCTGACCACAGCTTTTATACAACGAGCATCATATTGTCCCTGTAAAAGACGACATTCGAAGCATTTTCTAAAGATATGGATTTACATATTTAAATAACTTGTGTTCAAAACACTGCAGCATGTGTGTGACTTTGTGGACAGCATTTATTCACGTAAGTACCTTGCTGCTGTTCTTCCTCTTCTTCACTAGACGAAGCCAAATAAGCTTGAAAATCCATGTCAAGAAGTTCCTCTTTTTTAAAAGTTCTGCTAAGTGACATTACTCGTTCATGATCTGTCTCATCCCATGTGATATCTACCTGAAAAATAAGAATGCCACTTGTAGAAGCTGAAACGCTAAAATTAAACAGTGTAACTCTGTCTTTTTAGGGAAAACTGATACCTTCCATTTAAGAAGCAATGTAAACCTGTTACTAATATTCTCTACAACAATCAGCTATAATAACCATTTACTAAAATAAATTTAATTACAACTTTCTGCAATTTGTTCTACAATGAGTTTCAAGGAGTTTTAACTACATGAAAGAATGAAGAAGTCTCCTCATGCACTGAAGGGTTCTGTAACAGCAGGTCACACAATACGAAATCTCTGTAAGCCAAATTTCTCTTGTGGCAACAGACAGTGGTGTTGAAGTAGCCACCAACTCCTCTCCTCTCCTATTCCAGCAGCAACTCATTCCTGGAATCACGCGTGGATTGCAGTGGGGACAATGAAAGAGTTTGCGAAACTGCACCCTCAACCAGAAGGTAAAACAGATCTGACGGAAAATGATTCAGCAGAAATTACTTATTTCTCAACTAATCACTTCTCCAATCTGGTTCACTTCATGGCCAGATGGAAGTTCTGGCTGTCACATAAGACAGAGTAGGATTGAATAGCTACAAGGATGGGAAGCAACTGTTTAAGCCTGGCACTACCACCAAAAAGGCTCTTACTGAGCTACACACAAATACCCATTTTAGGCAAATTAGAAGATTTAACTGTGACTAACAAAGTAATTCCATGTGCAGTTTGTAATAGAGGTATAATGAGGTCAAAATGTAGTATTTAATTTGTAACAAAGAAGCCAAATCTCTCTTAAAATCTGAAACTCGAGCTTATTTATGGGATTCCAACTTGTGGCTCCATAACATGCTTACATCTTTTAATATGTTTGATGTCTTTATTTTGAAATGGTGAAGATAATCAGTAATCTTTTCTCCACTACTTATATAATTTATAAGCTGACAATAAAACTAAACAAATTAGAAAAACATTAAAAAAACGTAAAGATACCTTTGATGTTCCCATAGCAGCAGCAGATGTGAAGTACTTTGGCTTATATACAGCTACGTTCACTTCTGAGGCTACATCTTTTGGCTTATCATCAAATGTAACGTTATCTGGAATAAATCTTAATGGCAAATAAAACATGTTATTATTCAAATACACTGGAAAATTTCATAGTATAAACAGACCAAGCTTTTTCTGAGTATGGTACATCAGCACAAAAGAATTTGCTAAAGTAAAAACTTGGTAAGCCTGAAAAGGAAACAAAAGAAAGGGACAAGTACTCCACATATGTAAGATTAACTGTCTGGCTTCTGCACAGCTATTCCACAGGTTTTCCATGTAGAACACCACCACGTTGCGGAAGTAAACAACTAAACAACTTTCAGTCTGGTATTAGCAGGGCAGGGGTGGTTTTTTGGGCGTTTTTGTTTGTTTTAAGAATCATCTTTTCAGGAAGCTCAGTATTAAAAATTCAAAAGAAAAAAGTGAATAAAATAGAATTTGGAAATAGATAAATAAAAAAATTCAAAACATTTTAGGAAAGCCTGGTACATCTTTGACATTACAATCAGTAGGAAAAAAAAATATTAAAAAGACTGAAGTCACGTGTAACAAAGGAAGAAGTTAGATAAAATACCAACCCTTTGTACACTACATGAGAAATTATGTGGGTTTGTTTTTTTTTTTAAAATCATTGCAAATGTGATCTGATGAATACTATTCAACATTAAAATTTAACAAAGTAGAAGATTAGGAAAAGCACTGGAGAATTTTAAACAGCTGTGTCTGTTGTAAAACATTATCTTTCCGTGTTTAAAGGCATGAAAAGTTACATGTTCATTTGGCAGAGATCATCTTCTCCAAACCAGTTCAAAGCAAATGAACTAAGTTCCTCTAGAAAATGATTCAAAGCAAAAAACTTATCTTTCTCTGACTTCCAAGAGTGCCCATAACACAGGCCCTAGCAGACAAAGCCAGCTTCTGTCAAAACTTGTTATGATTTAGTAACTCCTCTTCTGCTCAGACTAGAAGGCTTTTTCGTAACAAAAGGAAATACTAACAATAAAGCACAACTATAATTTAAGATTCTTTCTTTCCCAAAATGTGACTTTTGAAATATTAGAGCTTCCAGCTCATTCACAGAGGCTAGCATAGTAATCTATTGCAACTTCATGACAACAGCAGCAATATTCTTGCCCTGTGGTAAGCAATCCTGAAAAAGAGCCACTTCTGGACCCTTGGGGAAAGAAAACAAAAAAAGAAAAAAAAAAGCAACAGTATGTTGTTCTGTTTTCTAAACCCTACGACTTTACTTAATTGTACCAAAAGGTTGCAGATGCAACCAGAGTATTTTACCTGACTTCTCTGAGAATAATCTCTTTATGCAGAGGTCCTCTCAAACTTTCCATATTCCACTAAAAATGCTCAAAAAGAAGAAAAAAGAATCAAAGAGAAACCTAACAACTCACTGGATGCCTAATTTATTTACATATATCATTTTGGTTACAGAATAAAGACAATATAGTTCACTCCAAATTATTTTAAATTGGCTTTAATTCTCCCTCCTCTCCCCGGCCCAACATGTAAAAAAGTCACCACTGGAGTTACCTCAGGTCTATAAAAGAACAGCTACTTTCAAATTCCAGTCCATCGCATTCCTCATATATTTTATTGGCTGTTTCAGGAGAATCACATTCTACAACTGCATAGAAGTATTTCAGTCGCTTAAATTGATACTCCCGCAGTTTTTCCCTATAAAGCCTGCAAAAGTGGAAAACACCACAATCAAGTGAGCTGCTTTAACAACTTTTCATTTGCAAAATATTTTAACTCAACTCATTAAAAATATGCACCATTCAAGCATTCTCCTATTCTTATAGTAAGATTACATGTTAAACAGCATGAAGTTTCACCGGTATCTATTCAGTTTTACTCACGTAAAAAGACTGATTATTAAGCGTACACTTTCTGTATCTGACTCTGTTCCCACAGGCATTGTAAGGTTAGAGTCTTGTGTAAGGCATAGAGTAGCATCTCTGTATGCCTCTGTGCAGGCTACAGAAAGAAGCATTTAATAGTTCCTATCAAGTTGTTTGCAATTATCCTGGCTATTAACAAGGTTGGTGAAAAGGATGTTCATACATAAGGGTACATGTTAAGAACGTAAGAGAACATGGGAGATTGTACGGACATGATTCCAGATCCTCATGCTAGAGAGAGGCAGTGTAGGAGCAATAAGTAAGAAAGCGGTATGGGCGAGGAAAGGAATCAGGATACTAACTTGGGTAGCACAGGTGGTGGTGGTGTCATAGAAGATGACAGCAAGAGAAAAAGAAAAGCAGAAAAGAGATTGAGAAGTGGATGAATTGGTGGAAGGATGCAGGAGAGAGATCGCAGGGCTGAGGTTCTGTCCCGTGAATTTGAAGGATACATGCGCAGGTGTCACTGAGGCACCTCCAGGATATCTGGATTTCTGTTCGTTGTATTCCAAATGCTCTAGAGCCCACTGAGCAATAGATGCAATGCTTCAGGATGCACCTTGGTGCACACAGTGAAGCTGACTTGGGAATACGCTGTGAGTGCATCATACACTTCCGGGATGCAGTAGAGACTTTCTTCAAAGGGATCTGCACTTATTTTAGAAACATCCAGATTTTCCAAATATAGGGCAGTCCAGCGGGATGTATTACACAGAAGTGGCCCCAGTCAGGCTGCCAAACATCTAGAAATTCTAGAAAAATATAAAAGCAAAACCTCTCCAGTTCCATACAGAAAAGACTTTCAAGCAGAACAAAAGGAAAAAAAAACAAAGACATGCCTGAAGAAGCCTGGACAATGGTAGGCCTGATGAGCTCAGCCTAGTAAGGCAGGGCTGCTGCTGGTGGCATTCAAGAAACCTTAATCTGGGAATTCGTGGCCTAAGTTAAGGTCCCTGTTGATTACGCAGATAAAAATTTTGAGAGGAAGCAACAAAGGGAGTTTACTGCATGAATGGCAATTTGTAGAGGAGAAATGCTATGTTAAGCTCTCCACACATTTGTTCTATTTATTATTCCAATGAGCTACATAATAAAAATTTTGAACTCTCTTATCAAAAAACAATTCTTCTCAAGTTTCATCATAATGCATTTATTCAATGCATTGACAATGAACCAGGGCCAGCTGTAAAACATTCCTTGAAAAAGCTATAAAATTAAGGCGTCCACAGGAGACTTTCACATATGAACTTTTGGAAACAGGAGTTGATCAGGATTTTCACTGAGAATTAGATGTATTATATCTCTTATTTGAAGATAAAGTTAATACCCGTCATTCTCTGTGGTATTCTCTGGAAGATCAAATAGTTCCACAGGTCCTTTTTTTTCTTCCTCTTTCAATCTCTCTTTTCCAAACTCCGAAGGATAAATCTACAAATAGAACAACACAAAAGTAAATTTTTAACTGTAGCGGCATAATGTACACCAACTAAGAAAAAAGATCTCACCAAGCCTTTTAGACTTTATGGGTTTTATCTAAAATTAGTAAAGGGATCAATTCCAGCAAATAGAACAACACAAAAGTAAATTTTTAACTGTAGCGGCATAACGTACACCAACTAAGAAAAAAGATCTCACCGAGCCTTTTAGACTTTATGGTTTTTAATCTAAAATTAGTAAAGGGATCAATTCCACAAACCTTAATACCCTCTTAATTTTAATTTACAGAAAAGACAGTAGAATAAACAAACTGCCTGTTAGGAATGAGAATATTTTGAGAAGATGGAGAACAACAGGAACCCTGACTTTGTTCATTTCACTGTGGCCCTTTTCAGAAAGGGGTATTTGACTATTTCTCGGAAAGCTGGAGGCAGACACTAAAAATGGAAAAATATAACTTAACTGATCAGAATTCGACCAGTTTTTTAATAACTCAAAAGCGGTAAAAACCAACAAGTGTTGTGCAATGGTAAAAGGGGTTGGAAGGCATTTAGAAATAGCCAGGTTTAGGGTTGGCTTATCTACCATAAAGACCACTGAAAATTAAACTAGCCAAGAAAATGTAGTCTCCCCCTACTGTGAGAACTTCGCTATTAGGCTCAGAAAAACAGCACTTAAAACCAACCTCATAAATACGAGAAGTTAACAGCTTCGGGATCTAACTCTACCAAATACATGCCCATTGCTGAAAAGCAGCACATGTCTATTTCTAACACAGCAAGTTAAATTGCAACACAGTTTCTCAGTTATCATGTCAATATCTCTTTTGGTTCTCCACAGAACTGTCTTACCTGTCTTTGTTCTTATCTTGTAGTTTTTTTTTTTTTTAAAAAAAAACAGTAAAAGCCAGTACCTCTTTTAGAAATCAGGTCTTACCTTAACAGAAAATACCGCTCCTCCTTTGGGCGTGAAAGAATTGAATAAAGCCAGCAAATCCTTAGCCTTCAACCTATCCCAATCCATATTACAAACTGCCAATCTACTTGTAATCTGAACAGAGAGAAAAAAAGAAAGGGACATAAAGTTCATAGGTTTAATTCCTGACTGCTATGGGGAATACACAATTCTCTAGCAGCTATCCTTGGGAAAAACCAAAGTCAGCAACAAACTCTGCTGAAAAAATAAAAGAAGCATTTTCCTCAACAGTTTGTATCACTTAAACTAGCAAAGGTCAGAAGCAGCAAGCACCGGAGCAGATAAAAAGGACATACATAGTGAAGCACCACAGAATGGACTGCACCAACCACAGATTTAGGACTGCAGTTACAACATCAGCACTTAGGATTTTGTTATCATCATATGGTTAGTCACAATAGCAACTAGTATCACAGTATTGTAACAGCACTAGAGTACTGTGATTTCTTACACACAAATTGTGCTCAGTTTTAAAGTCCTGCTTCATTATCTAATGATTTCAAACCCAGTAGTGAACAAAACCAGTACTATTTAAATTCTGGAATTTCTGAAAAGCTCGATTCTGTTTGTTCTTTCACTTATAGATAGCTTATCTACCTATAGGTAAGCCTCTGCTTAGAGGGAAGGGGAGACACGAGTGAAAATTGCAAGTCTCTCATTCTCAGCCAATTTCATCATCACTTGCATTCTATAACTAAAAGGCTGAAAAACCTTTATGAAAAATACTTTCACAAACTGTTTCACAGATGAAGGTCCGTAATTAACTCATAACAGCGTACATTTCTGAGCTTGTCATGTAGCAACTTTTCACATGCAAAGTATTGTTACCTCATCTCCACGAGGGGCATCTTTATCTAGCTCGCGCCATGAATGCTCTATCTCTGGCTCTTTTGGAAACAGGTCATTTAAATCCTCATCATCATCTGAGCTCGTTTCAATGTTCCCTATGCCTCTAGCTAGATCAGGCCCACTATCACTTTCTTCATCATCTTCTGAATCACTGTCTTCTTCGCCTGTTTCCCCATCGTCTTCTGGCTCCTCTTCCTCGCCTGTTTCCTCATCATCTTCTGGCTCCTCTTCCTCACCTGTTTCCCCATCATCTTCTGGCTCCTCTTCTTCCGATTCTGCATATTCAAAAGCATCACTTGCAGAAATTTCTTCCTCTAATTGGCTTTTACTAATGTCACTTTGATCACAGGTGCTTGTGCATACAGTCACTGAAAGACAAATATTAAATATCTATTTTTATGTTGGAATTATATATGATCGTCTACAAAGAGGAAAAAACTCAGGTTTTCTTCATACAGATTTACAGAACCCTGAAATGTGTAACGATGCAGGAACAAATTACACCAGAGAAGTGCAAACAACATAAATCATCAGCATCGCCTCTTCAGCTTGTCTAATCTAATCTAATCTAATCGCTCTTTAGGCCCACAATTGTATTATCAATCTCAAACTCTAATGAAATATTATTCTGCTATCCTATTTATATGTACAGAATCAACACGTAGAAATCAGATTTCAGTAATGTAGGCTATATGCATGCACAAGCAATATAAAGAAAGCTTTTCTTCAAGTCACCTGTTCTCTCTAATGCCCTCTAATATTAATGGCTTGATACTGCCATCCTTACGCTTTCAGTCCACAAGCGTTGATATGCTGAAGTCTTCATGGTAACACACCTTATATTTGCTATTCAGCTTGATAAATATAGTAGCCTATACGCTATGGTACATTTTACTTTTCTAACTAACCAACAATTTCAGCTTCAGCAATTAAAAGGACATGGAGGTTCACAATCTTACTGAAGAATCAGCACTGATTCTATAAAGAGCTGACCAGCTCTGATTCTTCAGCAATGCTGAATCTGAGTCAGTCAGCTATTTTATGACTGATCATGCAAAAGATCTTCCATGGATAAAACAAAAGCAACAACATCCAAGTAAACATCACTGAATTCTACTTGTTATTTGAACAACTAACCTGATTCTTTTATTCCTCCTCCTAGTGAATGGTCCCTCCTGGGAGCTTTAACCGATTTAGTACCACTTGGTTGTGAAGACTTTTGCTTGTTTTGAATTGAAATTGATCTTCCTCCTGATGCATCTCCTTGCTTGTTTTCCCCTTTGTGTAAAAGGCCCTTGTTTCCCCTAGAGCGATCAATCTCTTTTGCAGTTTTCTTAGAGTCCTCTTTCAAGTTGAATTTAGATGTAATTTTTTGTCCTTCATTTTTAAGGTCACCCAGTTTTGTCACCGCTTCACGTGTTTGGTCCACCCCTTGTGTGTTTATTTTGCTCTCCTCCCTAGGGAGACCAGCAGCAAGTAGTTTTGCAGAATCTGCTTCTCCTTTACGTTTAGGTTTTTTTTTCTTTATTTTCTTTTCAGTATGTTCTTTACTATCATCTTCTGAAAGATCAGAGTCAGATTCTGACAGGGCATAAAATTTCCTGAGGTTCTCTGTAGAAGTGTAGTTAATGGGGCGACCTCTTTTATCCACTGTGTATTTCAGCTTAAACTTCTTGTCATGAAACATAGCTCGGAATCGTTTGTCAATCTTGATTTTACGTTCTTTTTCGGGCATCTCCCAAAATCTGGGATCCCTAGTAATGCAGCTAAACCGCCCATCGCTCAGTATTTCCTCTTGGGATGACATTTTTGATGCCGTTGAAGACTCGGACATCTACAATATGGGGGGGGAAAAAACTACTTCTGATTAAAAAACTGATGAACATACATTTAGATAGGTAATTGAAAAAAAATAAAGAATTAAGCAAAGTTAGATTTCTAACCTATACCTAAAAAGTTCTTTCCAAAAGCACATACAGCAATTTAAATGAGTCACAAATAATCCTGTAACTACCACAGTCTAGACCACCCATCTTGGCTGCCTCTGATAACGGATATACAGCTAGAAAGACCATACCGGCTGCAGATATAGCCTTAAATGGTCCCCTATCAATCCCGAACACAACCTCAAACAGTTTCACCGTCAGCCAGCCCTCCGACTCGTGCTTCCCACAGGACTCGTATATTCCACGTTTTAAAGCGCCAGCCAGGAACGAAGTCAGCAAGAGCACGAGTGTTTTGGCGAGCTCAGGCCAGTGCCAGCGGCAGCTCCGGCGCCGGCAGAAGCTCAGCGCGGCCCAACAGCAGCACGGCTGCACCACAGCCTTCCCCCAGGCGCCCGCTGCCCTGCGCCGACC